>NC_036842.1:70795359-70869307 GCF_002910315.2 Salvelinus sp. IW2-2015 | reverse complement strand
GTGTCGTGTGCGCGCGTGCGTGCGTGCGTGCGTGCGTGCGTGCGTGCGTGCGTGCTGCGGATGTGCTTGTGTGTGTTTGGAGAGCTGTGTTACACTTTGATGTCCCCCATACAATTTGACAGTCCATTAATAGTAATGTGGAACAAAGGGAGTTATATCACAATAGGCTACGTTGTACATTTACAGGGATGACAGGGTGTGTATTATTGGTATATAGTGATACCCATCCCCCCATAACCACGAAAAGACATGTGCAGAGTACGCGCGGTGTGGCACACACTCATCACTCACAGACATATGTATACTGAACAAAAATAATAAACTCAACATGCAACAATTTCAAAAGTTTTACTGAGTTACAGTCATCCGGCCGTGATTGGGAGTCCCATAGGCGCGCGCACAATTGCCCAGCGTCGCCTGGGTTTGGCCGTCATTGTAAATAAGAATTTGTTCTTAACTTTGTTCTTATATATATATATATTAGGAAATCAGTCAATTGAAATACATGTATTAGGCCCAATCTATGGATTTCATATGACTGGGCAGGGGTGCAGCCAAGGGTGGGCCTTGGAGGGTATATGCCCACCTACTTGGTAGCCAGGCCCACTCACTGGGGAACCAGGCCCAGCCAATCAGAATGAGTTTTTCAAAAAGGCTTTAGCACAGACAGAATACTCCTCCCCCCTCAGACAATCCACAGGTGAAGGAGCCAGATATGGAGGTCCTGGCTGGTGTGGTTATACATGGTCGGCGGTTGTGAGGCCAGTTGGTAGTACTGCCAAATCTCTAAAAACGACGTCGGAGGTCTTATGGTAAAGAAATAACATGACATTTCAGGGGCGAAAATCTGATATCAACCTTGGAGGGGACAATTACATGAAATTTCTCAAGAGCAATTCCTGAGGGGGACATCAAAAGTAGTGCTGTAACACATAGCCTACGTTGTAATATGTTAAATGTATATTGAGGAACCATAATCACTACTACTGGATAATTGATAGGTACAGTAGTTAACTGAAGGGTTGTCCCAACTTGTTCAAATGTTTAAATCATTATAATTACTACTACTAATAATAGTTATAGCAGTGCTCCTTACCGTCCAGTATGTATGCAGGTATTCGAACTTACAAACAGCAATATCAAGAAAGGCCAGTAGGTGACAATGGTACTGTACACTGTATGGTGTAGTTTTCATAAATACAATGAACATGGTGCGATCACATGTAAAAGAATCTCCATTGAGAACCATCACAAAGGTTGGTCTCCGTGATTGAATTGACTTTTTAATTAGACTTTTTCTGATACATTTATATAGTCTTTAAATATCTGCCACTGGCCTGAGTCTACTACATAGCTTTACAATAACAAAAAGCTTAAAATAAGTTCTAAAAGTTCTAAAAGCAAAATAACTTACTTCAATGAAAAAGCCAAAAATCAAAAAAAATATCCTTCAGTGCTCAACTCTTCAACAGCAGCTATGGACAAAGTATGTCGCACAAAGTATGCAATTTTAAATAAAATAACAGGAAATAAATAATTTGTAAGTGTACTGTCATTACTAAAAACTGAAAACTACTAAACAAAAAAGAACAAATACCAATTACACCAGGGGTTCTCAAACAGGGGTCCATGGACTAATTTGGGTTTCCAGTAAGTTTACATATAATATAGAGTGGAGGTCCCTGAGGACCACTCAAAACCTTGCCTGCCCTTGCCTCAAAATATGCAGGGGTTCCAGTACCCAAAAAGGTGAGAACCACTGCTATTACACACTACTGAACAAAAGAACCGAACATATGTTTGCGGTTCAATGGATGTCCAACAAATTGCTGGGCCAGAATATTTTCCCTCTTGAGACGTCCAGCCTGTCTTTATGTACATTACAGACACAACTACGCAGTTCAGTCTCTCTTGGCCCATGCTAGCCCGTAGCCAAGTCTTTAACCTGCGAGTAGGGCATTGAACCCAGTCATAACACTTGCATACATCTCTCTCTTTTGCTTTCATTGCGTATTATTAATATTATTGAAATTACATAGTTATGTTTACAGTGATAGATTGGGGGGGACAAATCATATTTTTCCCAGGATGGGGGGGTCGTGTCCCCCCCGTCCCCCCTGGGATTTCCGCCTATGGACATTTTCTGGAAACAGCTCTGGTGGACATTCCTGCAGTCAGCATGCCAATTGCACACTCCTTTCAAAACTTGAGGCATCTGTGGCATTGTGCTGTGTGACAAAACTGCACATTTTAAAGTGGTCTTTCATTGTCCCCAGCACAAGGTGCACCTGTGTAATGATCATGCTGTTTAACCTTTCTAATCCAGGGGTTCCGCTAGCGGAACACCCACAACATTCCGCTGAAAAGGCAGCGCGCAAKATTATTTTTTTATTTTTTGAAATATGTAACTTTCACACATTAACAAGTCCAATACAGCAAATGAAAGATAAACATCTTGTTAATCTACCCATCGTGTCCAATTTTTTTAATGTTTTACATCATGTTACACAATACATTTATGTTTTGTTCGATAATGGGCATATTTATATCCACAAATCTCGGTTTACAGTGGCGCCATGTTCAGAAATGCCTCCAAAATATCCGGAGTAATTACAGAGAGCCACGTCAAATACCAGAAATACTCATCATAAACTTTGATGAAAGATACATGTTTTACATATAATTAAAGATACACTGGTTCTTAATGCAACCGCTGTGTCAGACTTTTTAAAAACTTTAGTAAAAAGCACACCATGCAATAATCTGAGACGGCGCTCAAATATAAATAACATTTCTCCGCCATGTTGGAGTCAACAGAAATACGAAATTACATCATAAATATTCCCTTACCTTTGATTATCTTCATCAGAATGCAATGCCAGGAATCCTATTTCCACAATAAATCGTTTTTTTTGTTCGATAATGTCCATTACTTATGTCAAATTAGCAACTTTAGCTAGCATGTGTAGTACACGTGTCCAAACACTGGTGCAAGTGAAGGCAAACGTCAGACGAAAACTTCAAAAAGTTATATTACAAGTCGAATAAACTGGTAGAGAATCAATCTTCAGGATGTTGTTATCATATATATCCAATAACGTTCCAACCGGAGCATTTCTTCATGTCTGTATAAGTAATGGCACACATTGCCATTCCATGACTAGCGCGCGTGACCAGGAACTGGCAATCTGCCAGACCAGTGACTGAAACACCTCCCATCCGGCCCCACATCACACTAGAGGCTTCATTCCACGTTCTACTGACTGTTGACATCTAGTGGAAGGCGTATGAAGTGCAAACAGATCCATAAATTACAGGGAWTTGAATAGGCGATGACTTTCACATCGACCCWTTTCAGAATTRTCACTTCCTGTTTGGAAGTTTGCCTGCCATATGAGTTCTGTTATACTCACAGACATAATTCAAACAGTTTTAGAAACGTCAGTGTTTTCTATCCAATAGTAATAATATGCATATATTATCATCTGGGACAGAGTAGGAGGCCCTTCAATTTGGGCACCAATTAATCCAAAAGTGAAAATGCTGCCCCTATTCCCAAACAGGTTTTAATCAGCTTCTTGAAATGCCACACGTGTCAATTGGATGGATTATCTTGGCAAAGGAGCAATGCTCACTAACAGGGATATAAACAAATTTGTGCACACATTTTAGAGAAATAAGGTTTTAGTGGTTATGGAACATTGCTGGGATTTTTTATTTCCACTCATTAAACATGGGACCAACACTTCACATGTTGCGTTTCTATTTTTGTTCAGTGTGTATTTACAGGTCTATTTGTACAGCAGTGGAGGCTGCTGAGGGGAGAACGGATCATGATAATGTCTGGAATAGAGCGAAATGAATGGCATCAAACACATAGAAAGCCTGTTTTTGGTGTTCTTTCTCAGAAACCTCATTTATACTTACAAAGGGGAAGATCTATAACCATGTGTCATAGTACTGTAGCAACACATTACCAACAAACCTTTAGTATCTGAAAAGTGCAGAAACAGCTCTGAACAAACGTCTGCCACTGCACCTGTGTAACAAACAGCAAACAAGCGCTGGACAATAATCAATCACAAGATGTAAGACAGAATCACCCAGACACACCCGAGACATACCTTAGAGTAGACATACCCAATACATACTATAGATAGCCATTATGTAAACAGAGTTTGGCCACAATGTTGGAACCAAACATTTCATGATCATAGCATTTTAATTTGGAACCAAATCATAGAAAACCACCACCACCAACTCCACCTTAGATAGATACACCAGTTGTTTTTCATTCACAAAAAGTGCTCCCCTCTTCCATCTTCCGTGTTTCTTCTGCCCTCCTTCAGCCCCCTGTGCAGATCTAAAATGACTGGATAGATGTAAACGATAGCTATAAGTACTTTCAGGACATTTACTATACAGTCCTGAGTGAATGAAGACAGCAGCTTCTCTGCACTAAACCCTGACCACCTGGTCCTCATGACCTCATTGTGTTGTGCTTATGTTCCTGTACTGGCGAAGCAGCAGCTGTCTGAAGGTGTTCTTGAAGGTGGTGTTGCACAGGGCGTAACAGGCTGGGTTGATGGGTTGACATAGCACAGCCAGTAGCCGATGGTCCACAGCGAGTTGGGGATTCAGCTGGAGCAGAAGGTGTTGATGAGCCCCATCACATTGTAGGGTATCCACATGGCCACGAACGCCACCAGGATGGCCATGATGGTGCAGGTCATCTTCTCCCGGGACGGACGGCCCTTCCTCTTAGTCTTTCTCTTGGGGCTCTGCTTGGAGTTCCTGGTCACCTGGAGACAGAAAAGTGTTAGAGGTTTAACCAGGATGCATGCATTTTTTCATGTTGATACATTTTCATACATTTCATATCAGTCACCTTTAACAGTGTCCGTGTCACCAGGCTATGTTTCTCTGCGGCAGGGGTGGTCTGTGTAGCTGTGAGTGATTGTATATGTTTCTCCTTCAGGCTGGGTGTTACTTCTGATACAGGAGAGTTTGGGGCCACAGCCTGTGACCTGGTTTTGAGAGCAACACTACGTCTGTCTGGGTTTGGCCTCACTGTTTGGCACCTTCTGTGATAGGCCAGGCTCTTCTCTTTGACTGGATGATGATGCAAGGTTACTGACTGTTGTGGTAGAGCTTTCTCTGTCTGGCCCTTCCCCTCTGCAGGGCCTCCTGCCATTGTACTCTTCATCCCCACCCTCCTCCTCCTACTCCCCAGTCACAGTGCAGTCATTGGGCTCAGCCCTGCACCCATCCTCATGGCACCTGGAGATGCGCCAGTAGAGTCCGATCCTGATGGCCACGGGCAGGTAGAAAGCAGCGATGGCCGTGTTGAACGTCATTGTCACTTTGGAGAAGGACATCACCCAGGTCACTACGATCATCATCCCTGCCATAAAGGTTCCGCACCGGATAGTTGAGAGGCTTGGTGATGCAGAAGTAGCGGTCGAAGCTGATGTTGAGGAGGTTCATAACACTGCCGTTGCTGAACACGTAATCAATGGCCAACCACAGGTCGCACACAACCGGGCCTAAGGGCCAGTGTCCAATCCCGATGTAGATGGTGTAGAGGTTCATGGAGCACAGGCCAATGATGAGGTCAGCACAGGCCAGGCTGAACAGGAAATAGGTGTTGACAGTCTGGAGGTTCCCACTGACTTTCATGAAAGAGCATACTGTACATGAGAATATTAGAACATAGAGTACTGTCAAATAATACAATAATATGTGTAGACCCAGGAGTTTTTCCTGACCGTACGATCTGACCAAGGCTATGACTAAAGCCCAGATTTTCCTGGTCAGGTCACATGGTCAGGAATAACTCCTGACCCTAAAATGTGGCATGCGTTTTGCCAATATCTTTGCATCACAACACTAAAGAATAACAGGTTTCCAGTTTTTTTGTTGTAATGGATATTGGCTATTTGCCTCCTGTTTTTGTAATATCAAAAGGTGACATTTTCAACTATTGGAGAGACAACCTGTATCATACACATATAAATAATGAAAACAATTAAGTGATGGATCTTTATTCCAAACCTTTATGGAGAGCATAACCAGGATGTTGCCAATGACGGTGACGAGACTGAGTGACCCAGCCCCCAGGATGATGAGGACAATCCCTAACGTCTTATAGGGACTCCCAGAGAAGAGACTACTGCTTCCATTGTCTGAGCTGAGGTTGGAGTAATTGGTGAAGTTGAGCATCTCCATATTGTCTGGTCTTGGTTTTTATTTTCAATTATGCTTCTGCCAGTCTCAGAACATTATGATACACCTGGAAATGACAAAGATGAAATATGTTTTCATAAGAGATTCTCCATTAAGCATTCTTTTTAGTCCGGGACAAGGCGTAATCTTGGACCAGGAAACCAAAATGTATCCCTAAATGTATTAAGTCAAAGCATGAGTGCATCTCTTTCAGTGTGTGTGTGCACATTTTCTCTGTATTCCTCACAATCCTTATGATACTGTACTCGGTTCCTTTGTAGTTTACAACACCAGCTTCCTGACTGGTAGTGGAGAGAGCAGGTGTGTGTTTGTGTGAGTCAGTGTTCCTTAACTCAGGTGGGAAAAAATGGTTAGATGAGCAAATACAGGTCCTTTCCCATAGCTGCAGGGTTTAGAAATACACACAGTAGTGTCCTATTTACCCAAATCAATATGCAGTATCACCCTAGACATTTTAGGACAGGTATGAAGGATTATTGTTTTGTATCCCAAACAGAATTGGCAGTTTCACCAAATAAGGATTCAATCTTTAAGTAACTTCATCGAGCTACACAATCAATTTCAGTCATGTTGGGATGATTTGGAAACATATAGAAATACATTTTGTAATTTAGGTGAACTATCACTTTAATGCTCTTCTGCAATACCATGGCCTACTTGTACTGTATTTGGCTCATCTTTGCTATGAATATAAGGGCACAAGGCGAGACCCAGATGCAGACACAGGAGGTCCAAGATGTTTATTAACAAGCTACACAAGACAGGCAAAAGGTCAAAACCAGTTCAGAGTTCCAGAGGTACAAAATGGCACGCAAGCTCGAGGTCAGGGCAGGCAGAATGGTCAGGCAGGCGGGAATGGAGTCAAGAAAAACAGGCAAAGGTCAAAACCAGGAGGACAAGTAAAGAGAATAGAAAAAGCAGGAGCACAGGAAAAAACACACTGGTTGTCTTGAACATACAAGGCGAACTGGCAAAAGAGACAGGACACACAGGGATAAATACACAAGGAAAAATAAGCGACACCTGGAAGGGGTGGAGACAATCACAAGGACAGGTGAAACAGATCAGGGCGTGACAATGAATGCATTTTTATCTGTATTTTTACCCTCCTGGCTCTTTGGTGACATGAATGTACTCACTAGGATAGGATGTGACCTGACAGGTCAAGTGTCAACACATAATTAGGTCATCCTCACCTCTAAGAGAGATCGTTTCCATTTCCTGGTTTGCCTGGAAACATACAAGGTGACATTTAAGCAGAAAGCTAATCTGGGTATTAAAGCCAAGTTAAGAATTTCAAGTTGTTTCCCTTAATCCTATAGGTGTAACGAATTTCCTCTTCGTCTGAGGAGGAGTAGCAAGGATCGGACCAATGTGCAGCGTGGTAAGTGTCCATAATGAGATATTTAATAAATCAACAGAAGACTGAACAAAATAACAAAAGTACAAACAAACAACCGAAACAGTCCCGTATGGTGCAAACACTGAAACGGAAAATAACCACCCACAACACACAATGGAAAACAGGCTACCTAAATATGGCTCCCAATCAGAGACAACGATAAACAGCTGCCTCTGACTGGGAACCACACCAGGCCAAACACATAGAAAACAAACAACCTAGAAAAAAGAACATAGACTGCCCACCCCAACTCACGCCCTGACCAACCTAACACAAAGACATAAAAAATAAACTAAGGTCAGAACGTYACAATAGGCATGTAGAAGTCATTTCCTCAACACTTTCCTGGCCCTCAACACAGAATTGTTTCTGAGGTAAAATTGGAATTTGACTCAGGCAAAACTTGGAACCCAGAACCAAATCTTCTGTCTGCAGAGGTTGGAACTGGTTCAGGGAACAGAACTGAAAACCAGAAAATAAATACTTTTTTTTGAAAGAAGAATAAAAACTGAGAATAAAAGTTATCTATACTGTCCCGGAACAGAACTGCTATTTTAAAAGCATGGGAACCGGTTAATAATGTTATTTTACATTCCGGGATTTTTTTCTCTCCAGTTCTACAACAAAACACAACAAAGCACCTATGCAAAGCCCTCCATCTGTCATTCAGAAACGTATTCCAGTGTCTGCCTGCAGAAAATCTTTGCCAGTATGTGTGTGTAGGCTATCTGCCCCTCCATCCTAGGAAAAGGGTGATACCTAGTCAGTTGTCAAACTGAAATGTATCTTCCACATTTAACCTAACCCTTCTGAAACAGAGAGGTGTGGAGGGCTGCCTTAATCGACATCCACGGCACCCGGGTAACAGTGGGTTAAAACCTCTTAAGGATCAGACCCTTTTTTTAAATTTTCACCTAAAATGACATACCCAAAACTAACTGGATCTGGTAAAAAAAACAATACAAACAAAAAACATGCATTTTCTATAAAAAAAAAAAATTCATCATCTTTGAAATGCAAGAGAAAGGCCATAATATAATATTGCAGTTTAGGCGCAATTTAGATTTTGTGTGTGTGCAAAGTTTCAGATTGATCCAGTGAAGCATTGCAACACTGGACAATATTTTGTATCAAGTCTGCCCAAATGTGCCAAATTGGTCAATTGATACATTTTCAAGTACATAACTATAGAGGACATACAAAAAATATGGCAATACAAAATTTAAGTTTACACACTCTCAGGAACGTCATACATGATGGATCATTGGCTTGTACACTAACTTTCACACATCTAGATGGTCGGGCGTGGTGGGTGTGGAGCCAGAAACAGCAGGGCTTCAAACTGTAGAACCCAGTTCCTACATTTAAATATAAAAATTGATTTTATGAAACAGAACTATGGGACATTTTATCTCTGGGACCCTCAGGATGACAAATCAGAGCAAGATTATTGAATGTAAGTACATTATTTACCGTCAGAGGTGAATGTATCAAATCAGTTGTCACAAAGTGTTATACAGATACCCAGCCTAAAACCCCAAAGAGTAAGCAATGCAGAAGCACAGGGGCTAGGAAAAATTCCTTACAAAGATAGGAACCTAGGAAGAAACCTAGAGAGGAACCAGGCTCKGAGGGGTGGCCAGTCCTCTTCAAATGTTCATACTGTAGATGACCAGCAGTGTCAAATAATAACCACGGTGGTTATAGACGCTAGGGGTCAGATTTTTTGAATTTTTTAAAATAACGTTCCCAAGGTAAACTGACTATTTCTCAGGTCCAGATCGTAGAATATGCATATAATTTACAGATTAGGATAGAAAACACTCCAAAGTTTCCAAAACAGTCAAAATATTGCCTGTGAGTACAACAAAACTGATTCTGCAGGCTAAAACCTGAGAAAATCTAACCCGGGAGGTGATTTTTTTAAATTTTTAATCTGTGTTTCCTGGCCCGTCTTTCTTCCATTTAAAGGGGTATCAACCAGATTCCTTTTCCAATGGCTTCCTCAGGCTGTGACCAGGCTTTAAACATAGTTTCAGGCTTTTATTTTGAAAAATGAGGGAGATTTTTCAAAACTAGTCAGGTGTCCTCTGATTAGTTCCTGCGCGCAAGAGGGGTAGCTCTCCATTTTCTTTTTCTCTCTTATTGAATAGGTTACGGTCCGGTTGAATTATTATCGATTATGTTTGTTAAAAACAACCTGAGGATTGATTATAAAAAACATTTGACATGTTTCTACGACCATTACGGATACTTTTTGGAATTTTCGTCGAACGGAACGAGGCTTTGGTTTTCTGAACATAACATTTTTTGTTATAAAAGTAATATTTATCGAACAAACAGAACATTTATTGTATAACTGGGAGTCTCGTGAGTGCAAACATCCAAAGATTATCAAAGGTAAGCGATTCATTTTATTGCTTTTCTGACTTTCGTGACCATGCTAATTTGGGGCTAGCTGTTCTAGCATTGATTGATACACTCACAAAAGCTTGGATTTCTTTCGCTGTAAAGCATATTTTCAAAATCTGACACGATAGGTGGATTAACAACAAGCTAAACTGTGTTTTGGTATATTTCACTTGTGATTGCATGATTATAAATATTTTTTATAATATCTTGCGCCCTGCAATTCAGCGGTTGTTTATGAAAATGATCCCGTAAAAGGGATCCGTAGCGCAGAGAAGTTATAGACATCGCAGCAGTTCAACACCTCAGGAGTAAATGTCAGATGGTTTTTCATAGCTGAGCATTCAGGGGTTGAGAGAGAGAGAGACCCTAAGTTCTCTCTGATCCAGTCTTGGCTAATCTCTAGCTGACTGAGTGCACTAACCCCAACACTCTCCTTCTTTTGTCTGACAGTAAAAAAGAACATACCTTGGTTTCCAGGTATAGCATTTCCCTATGACAAAAACAAACACCACAACTACATTTTGAAAATGGAAGAAGACCACTGAAATAGCTGTTAAGTGACAACAACTGAAACATTACTCAGACAGAGATGTGATTACCTGATCTGTCCTGATAAAAAAATAATTGGAAAGTCCCTCAGGAGAGAGTAAGTATCATTGCCCATAAGCTAGTCCATTATAATACGTGACAACATCGTAGCTGACAGAAGCTTCCTTCCTGCTCAGTCAGAGACCTGACTGTGTGGTGCAAGGACAACGTGATCAAGACAAAGGAGATGATTGTGGACTACAGGAAAAGGAGGACCGAGCACGCCCCCATTATCATTGACGGGGCTGTAGTTGAGCAGGTTGAGAGCATCAAGTTCCTTGGTGTCCATATCACCAACAAACTAACATGGTCCAAGCACACCAAGACAGTCGTGAAGAGGGCGCGACAGAACCTATTCCCCCTCAGGAGACTGAAAAGATTTGGCATGGGTCATCAGATCCTCAAAAGGTTCTACAGCTGCACCATCGAGAGCATCCTGACTGGTTGCATCACTGCCTGGTATGGCAACTGCTCGGCCTCCGACCACAAGGCACTACAGAGGGAGGTACGAACGGCCCAGTACATCACCGGGTCCAAGCTTCCTGCCATCCAGGACCTCTATACCTGGCGGTGTCAGAGGAAAGCCCTAAAAATTGTCAAAGACTCCAGCCACCCTAGTCATAGGCTGTTCTCTCTGCTACCGCACTACAAGCGGTACCGGAGCGCCAAGTCTAGGTCCAAGATGCTTCTAAACAGCTTCTACCCCAAAGCCATAAGACTCCTGAACATCTAGTCAAATGGCTACCCAGACTATTTGCAGTGCCTCCCCCTTCCCCCACCCCCTCTTTACACCCCTGCTACTCTCTGTTGTCATCTATGCATAGTCACTTCAATAACTCTACCTACATGTACATACTACCTCAACTAACCGGTGCCCCCGCACATTGACTCTGTATCGGTACCCCCGTATATAATCTCGCTATTGTTATTTTACTGCTGCTCTTTAATTACTTCTTACTTTTATCTCTTATTCTTATCCATATTTTTCTGAAACTGCATTACTGATTAGGGGCTCGTAAGTAAGCATTTCACTGTACGGTCTGTTGTAGTCGGCGCATGTGACAAATAGAATTTGATTTGATTTGATTTTGAATTAGCCGTTTAAACAGTACTTTTTTGGAAGAAAAGTCTCCATTTTTGCCATAGCCCTCATTGGCGTCCATGTGATTTAAACATGAGCCTGGCCGAGGTGTCGGACTCGACGACATTCACTATCCAATTGGAGCGCTGCAATTGGTTGCCCAAAATTATGGGGCAGGGCTAAGCAAAGGATAAATTAGCTGCCTGAGTGGCAAACACCTTCATCTATGAAGGGTGGGGATAGGGGTCAGACCAACGTCAGAAAAATTGTTAACATTATGCAATAATAATGTACATGTACAGTGCATTTGGAAAGTATTCAGAGCCCTTGACTTTTTCCACATTTTGATACGTTACAACTTTATTCTAAAATGGATACAAATATTTTTTTCCCCTCGTCAATCTACACACAATACCCCATAAATACAAAGTGAAAGGTGATTTTAGATTATTTTTGCAAATGTATTAAAAATTCAAAACAAAAATACCTTATTTACATAAGTATTCAGACCCTTTGCTATGAGACTTGAAATTGAGCTCAGGTGCATCCTGTTTCCATTGATCATCCTTGAGATGTTTCTACAACTTGGTTGGAGTCCAACTGTGGTAAATTCAATTGATTGGACATGATTTGGAAAGGCACAAACCTGTCTATATAAGCTCCAACAGTTGACAGTGGATGTCAGAGCATAAACCATGCCATGAAGTCGAAGGAATTGTCTGTAGAGCTCAGAGACAGGATTATGTCGAGGCACAGATCTGTGGAAGGGTACCAAAAAATGTCTGCAGCATTGAACATCCCCAGGAACACAGTGGCCTCCATCATTCTTAAATGGAAGAATTTTGGAACCACCAAGAGTCTTCCTAGAGCTGGCCGCCCGGCCAAACTGAGCAATTGGGGAGAAGGGCCTTGGTCAGGGAGGTGACCAAGAACCCGATGGTCACTCTGACAGAGCTCCAGTTTCTCTGTGGAGATGGGAGAACCTCTGATGAAACCAAGATTAAACTCTTTGGCCTGAATGCCAAGCGTCACATCTGGAGGAAACCTGGATCCATGCCTACGGTGAAGCATGGTGGTGGCAGCATCATGCTGTGGGGGTGTTCTTCAGCGGCCGGGACTGGGAAACTAGTCAGGCTTGAGGGAAAGATGAACTGAGCAAAGTACAGAAAGATCCTTGATGAAAACCTGCTCCAGAGCACTCAATACCTCAGACTGGGGCAACGGTTCACCTTCCAACAGGACAACGACCCTGAGCACACAGCCAAGACAATGCAGGAGTGGCTTCAGGACAAGTCTCTGAATGTCCTTGAGTGGCCCAGCCAGAGCCCGGACTTGAACCCAATCGAACATCTCTGGAGAGATCTGAAAATAGCTGAGCTGCGACGCTCCCCATCCAACCTGACAGAGCTTGAGAGTGTCTGCAGAGAAGAATGGGAGAAACTCCCCAAATACATGTGTGCCAAGCTTGTAGCGTCACACCCAAGAAGACTCGATGCTGTGATCACTGCCAAAAGTGCTTCAACAAAGTACTCAGTAAAGGGTCTGAATAATTATGTAAATGTGATATTTCAGTTTTCAATTTTTATAAATGTGTTAATATTTATAAAAACCTGTTTTTGCTTTGTCATTATGAGGTATTGTGTATAGATTGATGAAGGAAAAAAACGATTTAATACATTTTAGAATAAGGCTGTAACGTAATAGAATGTGGAACAAGGGGTCTGAATACTTTCCAAATGCACTGTATTTCTATGGGTCAGACAAAGCTCCTCCTCCCTCCCTTATACCACATACACCTGTAGCCCCTCACACAAAGACCCTCTGATTCAAACATAACAGCATTCTAGCAGATACCCATAGACTTCCAGTCATTGTGCTAACGTTAGTTAGCATTGGCTCGCAAAACTACCTCTATAGTCCTTCATTCTGGACACAGAGACATAAAAATGCTATCCACAAGTTCATCTGACTCTGCAGAAGTAGATAAAGGACATCAGTGCCAAAATCCCGAAGTATCTCTTTAAAGCTCCTATACTGCTAATTGTCATGGAGGGCATCTGGAGAGTAGAAACAAAACACTTAATTGACAGGCCCACTACCTTAGCTAGTATGATCTGATTCAACAGCTGCTTTCCCCAACAGCTGGTTCCGGTAATGTGCTAGTTTGACTGGCAGTCCTGCTGAGTTGGTTTTGAGGGAAGACTTCTCTCCTCACTGAGACTCTGAGCAGGACTCTGTGTGCTGCTACATTCTGTCCCACCATGTTACAGAGAATGACAAGGGGGCACTGGAACACAGTTAGTATGTCAAATGACATGACTGGGAACGTGTGAGTGTGTGTGCATGTTTGTGTGACATCTCCTGTTCAGTCTACCTAACGCAAGTTACTCTGTTTTTCCATTGAGGGCTTGGATCACATTTCTTCCTCTATCTGCACAGGTAGTTGCAAATAAACAATGAGACATTATTATTATTAAGTCCAATAAAGTTGCCACCATGTGTTGGGAAGTCTGTGCAACACTTGGAGGGGTGGGACATTTCACATCTCTGTGTGCTCTGCAGCTCTGGTGTAGAAGTGTAATAGAGTGTGGTGAAAACAAACGTGACTTTGCCTTCTGCATCACAGAGCCAGCAGGAGAGCCAGAAACAACTTTCCAACACTAGATTCTACCAAACACTGTACACACAGGCAGAAAGAGAGTCTGCCTGTCTGAGCCAGGACAGCCTGGAGGGAATACGAGAGTTAATATGAGAACATTAGGAAACATAATCAGATCTACCATGTACAATTCCCAGGGAGGTCCATAGAAAATCTAATGTAGCTGTTAAACACACACACAGTACAGCATGGGAGATTCTTAGGGAGAAACCAGACAAAGGAATCCAAGGTTATACTTTGGAGACTGGATATGGACAAGATCGGTCTCCGACAGTGCACTAGTAAATAAAAAAATGATGTTAAGAAAATATTTCATGACTCAAAGATTCAAAGCTAAGCTCGCTCAGAGATGTAATACTAAATGCTATGTGATGTCATCTCAAGTTAATAGACCTAGCTGATTATTGAGTTGAGGCCGTCAGTGAAAAGCATCTAAAATGTGTGAAGATAATATATTGAGTATAATTTCAAATGTTGAGACAAGAAGAAGGGGAGGGGTGTGTAGCAAAGATATGGGAATCTCTCCAGAATGCATGCACTCAGCTCTCCAGACTGTTCTGCCTCCTGCCAATTCTTGTACATTCATTGTTTCATCGTGTGAATTGTTTGCCCTTTGGATTGTTTCTTTTAWAAATTCCCCATTACATACAGTTGAAGTCGGAAGTTTACATACACTTAGGTTGGAGTCATTAAAACTCGTTTTTCAACCACTCCACAAATTTTTTGTTAACAATCTCTAGTTTTGGCACGTCGGTTAGGACATGTACTTAATGCATGATACAAGTCATTTTTCAAACAATTGTTTACAGACAGATTATTTCACTTATAATTCACTGTATCACAATTCCAGTGGGTCAGACGTTTACATACACTAAGTTGACTGTGCCTTTTAAACAGCTTGGAAAATTCCCAAAAATTATGTCATGGCTTTAGAAGCTTCTGATAGGCTAATTGACATCATTTGAGTCAATTGGAGGTGTACCTGAGGATGTATTTCAAGGCCTACCTTCAAACTCAGTGCCTATTTGCTTGACATCATGGGAAAATCAAAACATACCAGCCAAGACCTCAGGAAAAAAAATGTAGACCTCCACAAGTCTGGTTCATCCTTGGGAGCAATTTCCAAATGCCTGAAGGTACCACGTTCATCTGTACAAACAATAGTACGCAAGTATAAACACCATGGGACCACGCAGCCGTCATACCGCTCAGGAAGGAGACGCGTTCTGTCTCCTAGAGATGAACGTACTGTGGTGCGAAAAGTGCAAATCAATCCCAGAACAACAGCAAAGGACCTTCTGAAGATGCTGGAGGAAACAGGTACAAAAGTACCTATATCCGCAGTAAGACGAGTCCTATATCGACATAACCTGAAAGGCCACCCAGCAAGGAAGAAGCAACTGCTCCAAAACCGCCATAAAAAAGCCAGACTACGGTTTGCAACTGCACATGGGGACAAAGATCGTACTTTTTGGAGAAATGTCCTCTGGTCTGATGAAACAAAAATAGAACTGTTTGGCCATAATGACCATTGTTATGTTTGGAGGAAAAAGTGGGATGCTTGCAAGCCGAAGAACACCATCCCAATCGTTAAGCACAGGGGTGGCAGCATCATTTTGTGGGGTTGCTTTGCTGCAGGAGGGACTGATGCACTTCACAAAATAGATGGCATCACGAGGGAGGACAATTATGTGGATATATTGAAGCACATCTCAAGACATCAGTCAGGAAGTTAAAGCTTGGTCGCAAATGTGTCTTCCAAATGGACAATGACCCAAAGCATACTTAAAAAAAGTTGTGGCAAAATGGCTTAAGGACAAGAACGTCAACGTCAAAGCCCTGACCTCAATCCTATAGAAAACTTGTGGGCAGAACTGAAAAAATGTGTGCGAGCAAGGAGGCCTTCAAACCTGACTCAGTTACACCAGCTCTGTCAGGAGGAATGGGCCGAAATTCACCCAACTTATTGTGGGAAGCTTGTGGAAGGCTTCCCAAAACGTATGACCCAAGTTTAACAATTTAAAGGCAATGCTACCAAATACTAATTGAGTGACCCACTGGGAATGTGATGGAAGAAATAAAAGCTGAAATAAATCATTCTCTCTACTATTATTCTGACATTTCACATTCTTAAAATAAAGTGGTGATCCTAACTGACCTAAGACAGGGAATATTTACTAGGATTAAATGTCAGTAATTGTGAAAAACTGAGTTTAAATGTATTTGGCTCAGGTGTATGTAAACTTCGGTACAGCTTTTGAAGCATAAGGAAGGACCTTGTCTTTCATATCAGCGAGAAATCTTTTTTTTATTTTTTTTACGAAAGGTTAAATTGATACACATCTTGATAGGGTTAGCGTTTCCACAAGGCCAAATCTCCATGTGACAGCACTTGTTTACGGAAGACAAAACTACCTGTGCTAATTAGATATCTAGCATGCTCCAAACACCTGTGTTTAAGCGTAACTAGGGAAGTGTAGAGGAAGTCGTTTTGTTGGATTGAGGCACCTATAGCCATATGGATCAGTGCAAAACTGCTACAGTAAGTATATTTTTTACTTGAAGGATTCTTTCTCGCTGATGAAAAATGAGGGCCATATGTTTCAAAAGCCATATTGCCATGAAGCCTCTTCCAGAAAGCATTATTTGTGGTATGTGCATGGGGATTCTTCAAAGTAGCCACCCTTTGCCTTGGTAACAGCTTTGCACACTCTTGGCATTCTCTCAACCAGCTTCTTAATGTATTTGAGCCAATCAGTTGTGTTGTGACAAGGTAGGGGTGGTATACAGAATATAGCCCTATTTGGTAAAAGACCAAGTCCATATTACGGAAAGAACAGCTCAAATAAGCAAAAATAAATGACAGCGCATCATTACTTTAAGACATGAAAGTCAGTCAATCCGGAAAATTTCAAGAACTTTGAAAGTGCAGTCACAAAAACCATCAAGCGTATGATGAAACTGGCTCCCATGAGGACCGCTACAGGAAAGGAAGACCTAGTGTTACCTCTGAATGGTCGGGGACCAAAAAAAGTTTAATGAGAAGCCAGCCTGGATTTTGGAGTCACTCCTATCAAAACCCATTGAGAGCATACGTCATTGACAGAAAAACTTGAATTGTTGTGTTGTTGTCCTCCGCTGGCTAGCTAGCTAGCTAAAATTGGCACTTTCCTAAATTAGCCATGGATGGAGATAGGGATTTATACTTGTGGTTTTAGTAAATTCTCTGTCCTGGCCAATGATTATAACAGCGATTCAGATCCAACCATTAATTCATACATTGTTGTGCCACTGGCCTAAAAGGATGGAAGTTCAATACGTAGCTAGATGTAGAAGGCTAATGTTAATTAGCTAACATTGCCCATGAATGGAAGTTAGGGTAGCGAGCAAGCTTTTAAGCCAGGTAGCCTAGGACAACAAAAAATACAAGCGTGTACTGTGTGACAGCGTGATAGACCATTTTGTCAACATTAAAGAGAAGAGGATGGCATTTGCGTTTCTCTACAAGTAGGGTGAGTCAGCATGTTTTTCCACTTGCACGAATGCGCACGCACACACACGCACACAGAAATCAGAACCATGGACAGCCACATCATATTTAGCATACGTTGATTTAGCTTACGTTGTTTTTGGTATATTTGAGTTGTTACTGTATTAGACTAAGCGGTGGTGATTTGATGATGTTCAAATGTTGAAGTTGAAATGGTGCTGGAATAGTGGAGGCAGCTACTGTTTTCTTTGCGACAAATCAATAGTTATTTAGTGGTCCGAAATAGGATATATAACCTATAATAAGATATATACACTACATGACCAAAAGTATGTGGACACCTGCTCGTCGAACATCTCATTCCAAAATCATGGGCATTAATATGGAGTTGGTCCCCTCTTTGCTGCCAGAACAGCCTCCACTCTTCTGGTAAGGTTTTCCACTAGATGTTGGAACATTGCTGGGGGGCTTCCATTCTGCCACAAGCATTAGTGAGGTTGGGAACTGATGTTGGGCGATTAGGCCTGGCTCGCAGTTGGCATTCCAATTCATCCCAAAGGCGTTCAATGGGGTTGAGGTCAGGGCTCTGTGCAGGCCAGTCAAGTTCTTGCACACCGATCTCAACAAACCATTTCCGTATGGACCTCACTTTGTGCACGGGGGCATTGTCATGCTGAAACAGGAAAGGGCCTTCCCCAAACTGTTGCCACAAAGTTGGAAGCACAGAATTGTCTACAATTTGATTGTATGCTGTAGCATTAAGATTTCCCTTCACTGTAACTAATGGGCCTAGCCTAAACCATGAAAAACAGCCCCAGACCACACTATGCATTGGCGCAGGTAGCGTTCTCCTGGTATCTGTCAAACCCAATTTTGTCCATCGGACTGCCAGATGGTGAAGCGTGATTCATCACTCCAGAGAACGTGTTTCCACTGCTCCAGAATCAAATGGCGGTGAGCTTTACACCACTCCAGCCGACACTTGGCATTGCGCATGGTTAACTTCAGGCTAATGTGCTGCTGCTCGGCCATGAAAACCCATTTCATGATGCTGCAGACGAACAGTTCTTGTGCTGACAACATTGCTTCGAGAGGCAGTTTGGAACTTGGTAGTGCGTGTTGCAATTGAGAAAAGACGATTTTTACGCTCTACGCGGTTCAGCACTCGGCGGTCCCGTTCTTTGAGCTTGTGTGACCTACCACTTCGTGGCTGAGCCGCTGTTGCTCCTAGATGTTTCCACTTCACAATAGCAGCACTTACAGTTGACCGGGACAGCTCTAACAGGGCAGAAATTTGACGAACTGTCTTGTTGGAATGGTGGCATCCTATGACGGTGCCACGTTGAAAGTCACTGAGCTCTTCAGTAAGACCATTCTACTGCCAATGTATGTCTATGGAGATTGCATGGCTGTGTGCTCATTTTTATACACCTGTCAGCAACGGGTGTGATTGAAATAGCAGAATTCASTCATTTGAAGGGGTGTCCACACACTCTTGTAAACTGTGCATTTGGAAAGTATTCAGTCCCCTTGACTTTTTCCACATTTTGTTAGGTTATAGCCTTATTGTAAAAATTATTAAATAAAACATTTCCTCATCAATCTACAGACAATACCCCATAATGACGAAGTGAAAACTGGTTTCTAGAAGTTTTTGCAAATTTATTAAACCTTATTTACATAAGTATTCAGACCCTTTGCTATGAGACTCGAAATTGAGCTCAGGTGCATCCTGTTTCCATTGATCATCCTTGAGATGTTTCTACAACTTGATTGGAGTCCACCTGTGGTAAAGTCAATGGATTGGACATGATTTGAAAAGGCACACACCTGTCTATATGAGGTCCCACAGTTGACAGTGCATGTCAGAGCAAAAACCAAGCCATGAGGTTGAAGAAATTGTCTTTGGAGCTCCGGGACAGGATTGTGTTAAAGCACAGATCTGAGGAAGGGTGCCAAAAAAATTCTGCAGCATTGAAGGTCCCTCATTCTTAAATGGAAGAGGTTTGTAACCACCAAGAACCTTCCAAGAGCTGGCCGCCCAGCCAAACTGCCAAATCGGGGGAGAAGGACCTTTGTCAAGGAGGTGAGTTCCTCTGTGGAGATGGGAGAACCTTCCAGAAGGACAATCATCTCTGGAACACTCCGCCAATCAGGCCTTTATAGTAGAGTGGCCAGACGGAAGCCACTCCTCAGTAAAAGTCACATGACAACCCGCTTTTCGCTTGACAAAAAGCACCTAAAGGACTCTCAGACCATGACAGATGAAACCAAGATTTAACTATTTTGCCTGCATGCCTCGGAACTAGAAGCACAAGCATTTCACTACACTCTCATTAACATCTGCTAACCATGTGTATGTGACAAATACAATTTGATTTGATTTGATGCCGAGCATCACATCTGGAGGAAACCTGGCACCATCCCACCGCATTTAATCATGGCAAGGCAACTAGAAACATGACAGAATTCAAACAGTGTAATTATTCCCTCCATAAGGAAATCAAACAAGCAAAGCGTCATTATAGAGACAAAGTGGAGTCGCAATTCAACAGCTCAAACACGAGACGTACAGTGGGGCAAAAAAGTATTTAGTCAGCCACCAATTGTGCAAGTTCTCCCACTTAAAAAGATGAGAGAGGCCTGTAATTTTCATCATAGGTACACTTCAACGATGACAGACAAAATGAGGGGAAAAAATCCAGAAAATCACATTGTAGGATTTTTTATGAATTTATTTGCAAATTATGGTGGAAAATAAGTATTTGGTCACCTACAAACAGCAAGATTTCTGGCTCTCACAGACCTGTAACTTCTTCTTTAAGAGGCTCCTCTGTCCTCCACTCGTTACCTGTATTAATGGCACCTGTTTGAATTGTATCAGTATAAAAGCACCTGTCCACAACCTCAAACAGTCACACTCCAAACTCCACTATGGCCAAGACCAAAGAGCTGTCAAGGACACCAGAAACAAAATTGTAGACCTGCACCAGGCTGGGAAGAATCTGCAATAGGTAAGCAGCTTGGTTTGAAGAAATCAACTGTGGGAGCAATTATTAGGGAATGGAAGACATACAAGACCACTGATAATCTCCCTCGATCTGGGGCTCCACGCAAGATCTCACCCCGTGGGGTCAAAATGACACAAGAACGGTGAGCAAAAATCCCAGAACCACACGGGGGGACCTAGTGAATGACCTGCAGAGAGCTGGACCAAAGTAACAAAGCTCACATCAGTAACACACTACGCCGCAGGGACTCAAATCCTGCAGTGCCCGACGTGTCCCCCTGCTTAAGCCAGTACATGTCCAGGCCCGTCTGAAGTTTGCTAGAAGCATTTGGATGATCCAGAAGAAGATTGGGAGAATGTCATAGGGTCAGATGAAACCAAAATAGAACTTTTTGGTAAAAACTCAATCGTCGTGTTGTTGAGGACAAAGAATGCTGAGTTGCATCCAAAGAACACCATACCTACTGTGAAGCATGGGGGTGGAAACATCATGCTTTGGGGCTGTTTTTCTGCAAGGGACCAGGACGACTGATCCGTGTAAAGGACAGAATGAATGGGGCCATGTATCGTGAGATTTTGAGTGAAAACCTCCTTCCATCAGCAAGGGCATTGAAGATAAAACGTGGCTGGGTCTTTCAGCATGACAATGATCCCAAACACACCCTCGGGCAACGAAGGAGTGGCTTCGTAAGAAGCATTTCAAGGTCCTGGAGTGGCCTAGCCAGTCTCCAGATCTCAACCCCATAGAAAATCTTTGGAGGGAGTTGAAAGTCCGTGTTGCCCAGCAACAGCCCCAAAACATCACTGCTCTAGAGGAGATCTGCATGGAGGAATGTGCCAAAATACCAGCAACAGTGTGGAAAACCTTGTGAAGCTTACAGAAAACGTTTGACCTCTGTCATTGCTAACAAAGGTACAAGGTATAACAAAGTATTGAGATAAACTTTTGTTATTGACCAAATACTTATTTTCCACCATAATTTGCAAATAAAATCATTAAAAATCCTACAATGTGATTTTCTGGATTTTTCTTCCTCATTTTGTCTGTCATATTTGAAGTGTACCTATGATGAAAATTACAGGCCTCTCTCATCTTTTTAAGTGGGAGAACTTGCACAATTGGTGGCTGACTAAATACTTTTTTGCCCCACTGTATGTGGCAGGGTCTACAGAAAATCACAGATTACAAAAAGAAGCCCCGTCGCGGACATCGATGTCTTGCTCCCAGACAAATTAAACAACTTCTTTGCGTGCTTTGAGGACAATACAGTGCCACCGACACACCCGCTACCAAAGACTGTGGGCTCTCCTTCTCCGTGGCCGACGTGAGTAAAACATTTAAACGTGTTAACCCTCGCAAGGCTGCCGGCCCAGACGGCATCCTTGGCCGCGTCCTCAGAGCATGCGCAGACCAGCTGGCTGGTGTGTTTACGGACATATCCAATCAATCCCTATCCCAGTCTGCTGTCCCCACATGCTTCAAGATGGCCACCATTGTTCCTGTTCCCAAGAAAGCTAAGGTAACTGAACTAAAGGACTAGCACTCACTACGGTGCCTTGAGAGACTGGTCAAGGATCATATCACCTCCACCCTACCTGTTACCCTAGACCCACTCCAATTTGCTTACCGCCCCAAAAGGTCCACAGATGATGCAATCGCCATCACACTGCACACTGCCCTATCCCATCTGGACAAGAGGAATACCTATGTAAGAATGCTGTTCATTGACTACAGCTCAGCATTCAATACCATAGTACCCTCCAAACTCGTCATTAAGCTCGAGACCCTGGGTCTCGACCCCGCCCTGTGCAACTGGGTCCTGGACTTCCTGACGGGCCACTCCCAGGTGGTGAAGGTAGGAAACAACATCTCCACCCCGCTGATCCTCAACACTGGGGCCCCACAAGGGTGCGTTCTCAGTCCTCTCCTGTACTCCCTGTTCACCCACGACTGCATGGCCACGCGCGCCTCCAACTCAATCATCAAGTTTACAGATGACACTACAGTGGTAGGCTTGATTACCAACAACAACGGATCTAGAAGCATAAGCATTTCACGACACTCGCAATAACATCTGCTAACCATGTGTATGTGACCAATACAATTTGATTTGATTTGAAGCATGGTGGTGACAGCATCATGCTGTGGGGATGTTTTTCAGTGGCAGGGACTGGGATACTAGTCAGGATCGAGGGAAAGATGAACAGAGCAAAGTACAGAGAGATCTTTGATGAAAACCTGCTCCAGAGTGCTCAGGACCTCAGACTGGGGAGAAGGTTCACCTTCCAACAGGACAACGACTCTAAGCACACAGTCAAGACAACGCAGGAGTGGCCTTGGGACAAGTCTCTGAATGTCTGAGTGGCCCAGCCAGAGCCCGGACTTGAACCCAATCTAACATCTCTGGAGAGAACTGAAAATAGCTGTGTAACGACGCTCCCCAACCAACCTGACAGAACTTGAGAGGATCTGCAGAGAAGAATGTGAGAAACTCCCCAAATACATGTGTGCCCAGCTTGTAGCGTCATACCCAAGAAGACTCGAGGCTGTAATCGCTGCCAAAGGTGCTTCAACAAAGCACTGAATACTTACATAAATGTGATATTTCCGATTTTTATTGTCATGATGGGGTATTGTGTGTAGATTGATCAGGGGAAAAAAATATTTAATCAATTTTAGAAAAAGCATGTAACGTAACAAAATGTGGAAAAAGTCAAGGGGTCTGAATAGTTTCCGAATGCACTGTATATTGTGTATATATACAGTATATATTAATATGTCTCCTAATATTGTACAATCTGTGTGGCACTTTATTTGCCTGGGCCAATTATTTTCCCGACCCTGGTAACAAATGTTCTGAATGTGTGAGAAAACTCCCCACCTCTGCTCAACTGTAGCCTATGCCACATCACAAATGTTATCATGGCTTTATTGTAAAGGGGTGTTTTCTTCAACAGTACAGTTTCCACGTTTCGAATGGCATCTTGGTGAACTGATTTTTTAATTTTTATTATGGTGTAGTGGGAAGTGTGTGTGTCAGCCCACTAATACCACTAAACTGAATTAGCTTTTTAATCGGGATTGGAATGATTTTAGTAAGCTTTTTTAAATTGTTAGTGTTGAGCTAGGGTGTGGCGAATGCCCCTGCGTGCATGGTTTTGTTTCAACTATGGAATGCGCTCACTCACGGTACCAATCGAACGGACGTCGGTAAACAACTTTGCTATACTGCATTGGCCATGAATTCATTACAACAAGCTCTGACAAACAGAAAGCCTGCCAGTGTTTGAGAATCCAAGCATTTAATTTTTTATTAAAAATGAATTAATTTTATGCTTTTTAACCGGAACAATGACAGTTCAGTGGAAGAGGGTGTTTGATACTAAGAGTTGATTGTTATGACTGAAAATGTATAAACCATTCAATCATTATTCCATTCACTCAGTGGATGAAATATATCCCTGTATCAGTCCTATTTGCTGTATAAACCATGTATTCGTGTATTTGGTACCGTAAAAAAAAATATATATATATATATATAAAAAAATATAAAAAAAAATTGATGTATTCCATGTTAATGGGCCTAGCTGTTTCTCACTTACTTGTATCCCAACAATCATATGAGGGACTTTACAAAAGTATTTAGAGAAAAATGGTTATGGAGAATGTGAAAAATGCTCAACAAAATGGATCCATGTAGAACAGTCTGGTTTTCCCTCTCAGCACAATGAGGGAACGAGACTCTGCTCATCTCCATAGTTATTCTGTAGCCGGAGGATGTTAACCTTTAAAACTGTTGTCTTGACCTTCACCATGTTTGACGTAAACTGCCCCAGTCTGAGTGTGACCTTACCCTGATGGAATTACTAGAGGGAATAATGGCGTCCACACTCAAACAATTACACACCAAAAATCGAACACGGTCATACAAGGCACTAAAAATAATTTTGGGTGAGAATGGAAGAGCTCACATATCATTGTCATGTTATTCTCATCCCGAGTCATGGTTAATAGTAGCATAGTACATACTGTTCTGTACAATGTAACATAGTAATCTGACATCCTATCAGATTGTGCCTCAGTTTTGGATATGGGTCTTTGTAGTTATGTCCCAAATATGCACACAATACAATTCATACATAACAGATGAGTAAGTTWAAAAAAAAGGGTTTAGTGTTTCCATGCCGCGGTCTCTGCAGAGACTACTACTGACCACAACACAAGCATGTCTGCAGCTTCCACCCCATTTGTCACATCAACTCCCACTCCCCCGTACCTGCACTTGACGTCACCGGTCTACTAACCACCGGTCTTGGCAACCCATCTCTACTCACACCTGGCAACCATCATTACGCACACCTGCGTCTCATCTTCAATCACACCTGGACTTCATTACTCCCTTGATTACTTACCCTTTTTAATATAGCACTCTTGTTATCAGTCATCAGGTAGTATTGTTTGTTTCTATGTCAGGCTCTTCTATTGTTTTGTATCGCTCCATGTTCATTATTAAACTCACTGCAAATGCTTCCTGACTCCCTGTGTCTACGTTACACCATTAGACTCCACACCGGTGGAGGATGCTGAGGGGAGGACGGCTCCCAATAATGGCTGGAATGGCATCAAACACATGGAAATTCCGCTCCAGCCATTACCATGAGCCCGTCCTCCCCAATTAAGGTGCCACCAACCTCCTGTGCTCCACACATCATTATTACCATATAATTGTATGTATCTCTGATTACATTGTGTTTATTGTCTGTGATCAGTCATTTTTATTACAGTAAGCATCATATTCAAAGACCTCGTCTCTCCATGGTGACAAACAATGCTAAACGTTGGCCCATTCTTTTGTCACTTTGTGATTGGTCTTTTAGACACAGAGCTTTGATCATCTGAAGCATTAACCAGTATTCAATGATGGCAGCACAATGGTATATGATACCCAGAACCATATTTAGAGCTACTGTATCTGATGCCTGTTTATCACTGTCGTATCATTTGAGAAGGGCAGCTTTATGGTATGTGTAAGAGGGCCAGTGACTGGACAGTTGACAAATCTGTTGGGATGTTAGCGTGCAACCTGAGGGTTTGTCAGAAGGTGAGTGTAGCTGGTGCATGAAGTCAGGCGCAGGAGAGCAAAATGAGTGAGCAATGTACTTTACTCAAATAATAAAGGCACAAGGTAAACAAATACACTTGACCAATAGTAACTATTACGCACGGGTGCTGTGTAAAACCAGCCATCATAAACCGAACTGAACATAGAAATAATCACTCACAACAAACATGGGGGAAACAGAGGGTTAAATACATGAACATGTAATTGGATAATGAAAACCAGGTGTGTAGAAAATAAAGACAAAACCAATGGAAAATGAAAGATGGATCAGCGATGGCTAGAAGACCGGTGACGTCGACCGCCGAACGCCGCCCGAACAAGGAGAGGGACCGACCTCGGCGGAATTCGTGACAGGGTTGCTGCTGATATCACTGTCTCAGGTGCTATATACTGCCAATGTGCCCTTGAACAAGAAATGTAGCCCATCAACTGCTCCAGGGGAGCATCTCTGTCTGCTTCCATTCTTGTGTATGTGTAGACTGTGTCCCAGGGTGCTGGGTATTGTATTGTGACAAAACAAATGCAAATTTCCATTCATTGAATGATAAATGTCCAAAGGTGCATCATGCTTTGCTTTCTGTTACAGTGTTTGTGTAACAGAGGTAGTTTCTCTGATTCACTTTTATGCCTGAGACCTTAAGACTTGTGTTAGCTGCCATCTCTTACACATAGGCTTAGGATCAGTTGGTTAATAGTCTTGAGGTATGTAGATTTCCTAGATTTCTAACGGTTGGTTAGAATAGTCAGAGGATTGATCCAAGCCTACCAATCAACTAAATGTCAGGCCTTGGGTTTTTCTCCCTTTTATTTTCTGCTGGGTTTCTACCTGGGATTTTCATTGCATTATTGCCCAAAGCAAACTTGTGTGTTTGTGACAGTGCCTTTCTGTAGGCTGCTCTTTGATAAATATGTTATGTGACTATGAGTGACATAAATTCCAAAAAGTACGTTTTACTTTTGGACGAAATCTGTTCCTGCATCAGTTCTACTAGCCATATAGGCAATAGGCACTGAAGCAGTCTCATTCCATAATAAACATATGCAAGAGGGCCATAGGCTTCAGAATTGTTTTTATACCTTGAAGGGTAGAACTTTTTTGGGTTCCCTGTAGAATCCTTTTCACAGAGGGTTCTACATGGAACCCAAATGGAACCCACCTGGGTGCTCCTGTGGGGATAGCCAAAGAGCCTGTTAGGAACACCTTTTTTCTAAGAGTGTACTACTGTATGTTGTGTGTACATTCATAAGCTCTAATGAATGCGCTTTTAGAGGTAAAAGAGTCATCCTCAGCGAGACACAGAGGATTACCAGCTCAACCAGGTGTACGCATGGGAAGGCCCAAGGACAGGAGCACGCAGAGGCCGACGGAGGGACGCACCGCTGATCGGGGGACGCAGATACGCAGCAGCGGGAGGACATGGAAACTTGGACACAGAGGCATCCACCGAGAGCGAATTCCCTACAGACAGTGACTCCAGCTTCCATGGCACACAGTCCGTTTTTTTAGCCCGGAAGCAACAGAGGGCTCCACGAAAGAAAAGAAACGATGCAGGAGAGGTAAGCGGTCGAAGAGGAGACCAGGAACACAGGCCGTGGACACGGAGCTACAGCGGGACGCGGTAATTAACCTCTCCAAAAAAGACCTTACTGACGCTCAAGTCTCAGTCTTATCTAAGGGCCTCTCTTTTGTACCTACATGTACAGATAAACCATTCGATACGAAAGTAGATCTGTTTAAATTCTTTCGCAAGATTAAACTTAAGCATGTGTTTTCGCAAAACACTGATTCGGGCCTAGWAACACATCAAGGAACTGGCACCCATTTTAAGCCCAAAAGCAAATTCTGTCCTATGGTTAACAACTCCTCGATTAATACCTATTGTAGGTTAGTCGAACAAGAAGCCATGTCAGTATATACAAGACAAACAAAACATATTCAGAAGAATCTCACGAGAACAGAAYAACTGGCACTCAAAGAATTAATGAAAGATTCATCTTTGGTTATAAAACCTGCAGACAAGGGTGGTGCTGTGGTTGTTTTAGACTATGACAAATATAAAGAAGAAATTCAGAGACAACTCAGCAATGAACGTTTCTATAGAAAACTGAGTGTTGATCCCACACAGGTGTTCCAAAGGGATATTTGCTCTAATTTGGAGCAAGCCCTATTAAACCACCTTATCTCAAAACCTGAATATGAATATCTCTGTTGCAAATGTGCCATACGTCCATGCTTATACATTTTACCGAAATTACAACAAACCTAAACACAACAAGGCAACTATCCAGGCAGACCAGTGGTTGCAGGAATAGGCTCAATGCTAGAGCCATTGTCAAACTTTGTAGACTCTTTTATTAAATCTCATGTGCAATCATTGCCATCATATGTAAAGGACTCTATAGACTTCATAAACAAGATCTCACCAATAACGGGTTTAAAAGAAGACTGTATTTTGGTCACATTAGATGTCGAGAGTCTTTTATACCAGCATTCCCCATGTGGGGGGGCTGGCAGCACTAGCACACTATTTGGGAGACAGAGAATCCTAATGAATATCCACCAACAAACTTCATTCTAGAGTTGGCTGAATATGTTTTGACGTACAACTATTTCAGGTTTGATGATGAATACTATCTCCAAACGAAATGGAACATCGATGGGCTCTACATTTGCTCCGAGCTATGCCAACCTCTATATGGGTCTTTTTGAAGAACGTTTTGTTAATAATGAAAACGAGAATCCATTTTTGAATAAAGTCCTTAAGTGGTATCGATATATTGATGAACATTTTTGTATATGGGTAGGAACTGAAGAAGAACTGTCAGATTTTATGGCACTACTCAACGACATTGACCCCAATCTCAAATTCACTATTGAACGTGACACTAAACGTGTTCATTATCTCGATATGTGGATTGAGAAATCAAATGGAACCTTGTTTACAAGTTTATATAGAAAAGAAACGGACAGAAATACTCTATTACAGGGTGACAGCTTCCACCCTGAGCCATTAAAAAGAGGACTTCCAAGAAGCCAATTTTTTAGACTGCGCCGTATATGCCACTCACAGATGATTATCTAGAAAAAGCAGCGGAGATGCGCATGAGGTTTTCTAAAAAGAGGCTATTCGTCACAATGTGTGGATGAAGCTCATAACTTAGCATTGGAAAAAACACGAGATGAACTGCTACAAAAAAGACCGGCTAAAGCTACAGACATTCCGTAATGTTCACACTACATATACTTTGAATTCGCGAAAAGTGGGAGAGGTGGTCAAGAAACACTGGCATATTTTATCATCGGACCCAGCTTTGCCGGTGAATTTAAATATCCACCACGTATTGTGTATAGGAGAGGTCGCAATTTACGCGATAAATTGGTTCATGCAACTGCCAGCCACTTAAGAAAATTAGCCAAGCACTTTTACGCCCTCAACCAAATGGTAGCTATAATGCAGAGGATGCGCACAGTGCAACAATATGATGAAGTGTGAATATTTCTGCCACCCACACACAGGAAAAAGGTTCCAAATAAATGACATTATTACGTGTTCCACACCCATGTTATTTACATTATTAAATGTCCATGTGGGCTCTGTTATGTCGGTAAAACCACCCGCTCTCTCAAACAGAGAATTAGTGAACATAAAAGTTCAATCAGGAGAAACGACAGGGATTATCCAGTCGCTGTACATTTCAATGCCATGAAGCATGACATTTCCACTTTGATTTTGTGGCATAGAGAAAGTTAAGATATAAGACAGGGGAGGTGATATTAATAATACTCTGAGTAAAAGAGAATGTTTTTGGATTTTCACCCTCCAGACATTGTTTCCAAAAGGACTTAATGATGAAATGCTTTGTATGTTATGCTGTGAATTGGAACATGAAATGTGTGTCTTTGTAGATTATTCTGACGTTTTTCATATGATGTACCATGACTAATGAACTTGCTATGTCTCATTGAGATTATACAGAAGTGTTCAATACGCCTTATTTATACACTTTTGTAATATTTATGAATTGCACATTGTTTATATTGGTAGCACTTATTTATTTTCCTTTGCCTCCAACCCCTTCGATGTGTAGAACGGATGTGGGTGGAGCCAGGTCTACATAAGGGTGCAACTTTCAAAAAATCCCAAAAGCTCTGACGAAGGCCGTGTGGCCGATACGTAAGCTTATTAAATATCGGTGATACTATCAAGAGCAGTGTGCGGTTTCCTTTTCCTTCATCTTGTTCAATTGATGCATGCACCTGCAATAAGATTGCTCAGATGTGCGAGTGCCTTTTTGTATTTAGAGGTAAAAGAGTGGACATGTCACATGATCAGTATAAAGAGATGCAGTAGTGCCGAGGGCGCATGAACTATAATCCAAGACTTAGTGATACACCACACACTCCCCCAGCACCAGAGTGTTTTCTTGCTGCTAAGTTCAAGAGTGGTGCTATGGTGGGATGCCCTTTATTACACTGTTCCCATGAAAGATGATGGTCCACTAATCTGTTGTGAAGGAAGCGAATGAGCAGTGGAACAAAGCAGTGCTCTCCTGTTTGACTCTATATGGAGAAATGCCCCAAGGTGCCAAAGGAAATGAGGTCACTCTGTAATATCCACAGCATCTGACTTCAGTGCGGCCACATTTAACTTGAGACTTCCTCTTCATAAGAAAAGATAAAGCCGGCCTAGTATTTCCACTAGCCACTGGCTTCTGTATTGGTTGATGCTTGTCAGTTATGCAGTTACCGATACACAAGAATGTAATTGTCTTGGAACATGTGTTGCAAACCTACAGGATAGGTAGCCAAACTATATATATGGCTCTAAAGCAATACTGTTATGGATCATCATCTTTCTTTATAACATAGACACCGACAGGGAGATGAAAGGGGTGAGGGGTTTAGGCCTATGGGTGGAATCAACCAGTCTTACAAAGCAACCCAATAAAATAAAATAAAARAAATTCMAATGATGAGAGATGTGTACTCTTTTAGGTTATAATTGGTTGGATGAATAAGTTTACAAATCATGTGATATAGGCTACATTTCACATTGACAGGGCTGTAGAAGAGCGGGTCGAGAGTTTCAAGTTCCTTGGTGTCCACATCACCAACAAACTACCATGGTCCATTCACACTAAGACAGCGTGAAGAGGGCATGACAACACCTTTCCCCCCTCAAAACACTGAAAAGATTTGGCATGGGTTCTCAGATCCTCCAAAAGATATACAGCTGCACCATCGAGAGCATCCTGACCGGTTACATCACTGCCTGGTATGGTAACTGCTTGGCATCCGACCGTAAGGAGCTACAGAGGTTAGTGTGTACGGCCCTGGTTCCAAGCTTCCTGCCATCCAGGACCTATATATTAGGCGGTGTCAGAGGAAGGCCCAAAATATGTTCAAAGACTCCAGTCACCCAAGTCATAGACTGTTCTCTCTGCTACCGCACGGCAAGCGGTACCGGAACGCTAGGTCTAGGTCCAAGAGGCTCCTTAACAGCTTCTACTCCCAAGCCATAAGACTCATGAACAATTAATCAAATGGCCACCCGGACTATTTACATTGACACCCCTCCCCCCACTTTGTTTTTACACTGCTGCTACTCGCTGTTTATTATCTATGCATATTCACTTTACCCCTACCTACATATACACATTTCCTCGACTAACATGTACCCTCACACATTTACTCGGTACCGATGACCCCTGTATATAACCTCATTATTGTMATTATATTGTGTTACTTTTTATTTTCGTTTTTACTTTAGTTTATTTGTAAGTCTTTTCTTAACTCTATTTCTGGAACTGCATTGTTGGTTTAGGGCTCGTAAGTAAGCATTTCACAGTAAGATCTACACTTGTTGTATTTCTGCGCATGTGACTAATAAAATTTGATTTGATTTGACCTGCTGCCTAGATCAGAGTTGTCTTTCAGCGACTTCCCTGCCATCTAGTGGATAATTGTTTAAGTGTTTTAGTACTGATGGGACACCACCAGCTGACAGCAGAGATGGGAGTCAAGCCTAGAACCCTCAAGACCCAGACCTGACCAAGACCAGACCAAGACCAGACCAAGACACAGCCTCTTGACACAGAGAGACCTACAAGACCCTGTTTATCAAGACAAGACCCAGACTTAGACCTAGAGACCCAGCCTGATATCAAGACTAACACTCTTGACTAGCATGGCCATTTATAGTAGAAACATGGTCAAGATTAGTGAAAAGGGGTGACATCCTCAGTTCCAAATGGTCACCAGGCTGTTGTTCATCTTATTAACAAAGAGGTGTAAAAGCTTTGCACTCAAAAAGATGTTGCATAACGCTTACTTCATTATTCAATGTTTTTAACTATTTTCATTGCATCAGGGATAGTGTTTCAGCTTCACCACCTTCTTCAGTGTGTAGGTACAATTTTCTTTGAATTCAAAAAGGCATTTGTAAAGAACCACAGATGAGCAGCAGGTGCTTCTAATCAGGGTTGCCACTCTTCTGCCAATCAGGCATGTGGTTTTTCTGGAGTACCTGTATACAAATTAGTCACAAAGAAATACAGAATTATAGGGTGTGCAAGGGGCAACTCACAAATCAATCATCTTACTACCACAAAGGGACATTGTTTCACAACACCATGTGATCGGGCAACTAGCAGTTCAACCTCCTAAAAGTCTGAGTTACTCTCTCAGACAGTGATTTGTTCTCATGGTAACCCCAACACACCTTGCATCGTGTGTTAGTGTATTTGAATAATGATATGGGATTATGGGTATAGTTTAAACAAAATAGTTTAAAGCTGCAGTTAAATGTTTTGTGGCCAACCCTGGTTTTAGAGGGCTGTGGTTGTGACAACGTTTGTTCCTGCTCAGCACTACTAACACAACTGATCTAAATAATACACTAACCATGGTCAATTGATCATTTATTCAGATGTTCTAATGCTGGATTGGAACAAAAGACTGCACACACTGTGGTTCCTCTGGACCTGGTTTATCCACCTCTGCTGTATAGCAAGGAGTTAGTGGTCCTGGAGTGAGGGAGCAAAGGGGGTAGAGTAGAAAGAGAGACAGAAGAAATGGATATCGACAGAGCATCGAGAAAGGGTGGAGAGAGATTGTGAGGGAGGTTCGAGAATGAGGAATCTCATCCCTCAGTGGGAAGACCATGTAACCCCTAAAGGAGCCCAAAAGGAAATTGAATAGAAACATATTGGGCTGTCTGTACATTTCTTTCCACCCTGTGGGACCCTGTGCACATTACACAGACGTCACACACACACACACACACACACTAGTCAGTCCCACGTGGAGGTCATGTTCTCTTGGGAGCATAATAAGTACCACAGTGCTAGCAAGGCACTAATTTAAACTCTCCATTAACCTCACACATACACACATACTGGGGGTGCTATTACTTACTGCTAAAAGAAAGCACAGCTTAACTGGAACCTTAGTGATAGGGTTGTTCACATGGCAAGCCTGTGTATAACTAAACAAGTCTCTTGCCCTGTCTTCGCCCCCTAAGAAACCGGTACAACTCCTATTCACAGATTTAACTCACTGTGTTAGTCTCACTAAAAATCACAGACCATCTTTATACTTTATAACACGTTTGTTTACTCAAACGCGAGTAGACACTGGTATGGTGTTGTAGATAATGAATTTGAGGTCTAAAAGCAGTGAATTGTCCCTTCAGATTATAAATCTAATGAGGGCACAGAAATGTGTGACAACAGAGAAAAAGGAAATAAGACTTTGTGCTGAAATGTAAGCCCCTTGTGTTGAGCCCTACCAAGTCTTTGTTTTTGTCTGTGCTCTCTAAGCCTGTGTGGTTGCTTAGGAAAATCTTTCCCTGTGAGTGGATCGAAAAAATTCTGCCACTAGTTTGCATGTAAGGCCCCATCTGAAATGGAAATGCCATGTAAAGCAAGGAGGAGGATTATGACCATATCTCCCATTGCCTTTTTTATATATCTAAGCATTGCACCTGTGTGACTATATCTATGGTGAAGCCATAGATATATAAACAATAGAATGAAGCCACCTATTTACACAATATTTAATGGATCTGGAATATGCCATAGCTGCATGTGTGAAGCACTGAAAGAGGCACAGTATTCTGAGCAAAGATGAGATAATCAAACATTCCAAATGGTCAGCCGTGACCCATTATGACTGTGGTGGTCCACACACCACAAAGAGTTGCTTAGAATGGGACGTCCTTTGACCATTCTACTCATTCTACTTCTATGATTGAGGTTCACCCTCTCTGTATTCTATGACCCATTAGGCATCTGTCAGGATACAGTCATTTGAATGTCTAATCCTTCTGGATGTGGTTGGAGTGAAGAACTACCCTAGGGTTATGACCCTTATGTCAGGGTCATGTTCAGTAGGCAAGGTGTAGAAACAGTGAAACAGGAAGTTTGGCTACTACCTTAACATGTCCAATAAGAAAGCTTATTTTTGCTTTCAACCGATGGCCCTGAATAGCATCTCTGTCTGACAGTATATCAGGCTGCTGTGTATAACTCTTATTTTTATGGCTGTAGCTTTCAATGCAAATCCACTCCTGCTCATAAACTATGCACTATACAGAATAAATTAAATATGAATTAAAATCTCCACAAACACTTGCACGCAAAACATGTACTACATATGAACACAAACGCACACATTGAATGGAGATTTGAAATTTGGGCCAACATATGACTGTGAAACATAGGCTACTGTCTTCAGATATATTAATATTCAGATGTATTAACACTGTTTTTCAGGGAGTCTTGGGATCCATAAAAACATTACAACGTGTCATCATCTAAGTGGCTGAGCATCTTGACTGGGCACAATGCCCCCGCAGCAACCAACAAACAAACAAACATCAGCCATGCAAATTAAGGCATTCATTAGTTAACTTAATGCCTAATCTCCATTAGTCTCCGTTAACTCTCTATAATCAATTTTAGATTATGCTGTCTAGCCTGTCTGGATCCTCTCCATAGGCCCTACACAGTCAACCCCCATGCATTTGACATTATAAAGCATATAATCACATATCAACACATAATCAACTATATTGTGAATTATTAGCATTTTCTAAATTAGGATTTAACATTGATAATGTTAAATCAATGACTATTAAAGTGCAATTGAACAGGGAAATGGACCCTCATCCAGATACTGTATCTACATTGTTTGTAGTCAAATCTTTAGGCCAGGCTCTGAAACCTGGCACTGCACTATTAGGTAGGCTACTTTCCTGACTTCTGAATGTCTGTAAAGATAACACAGCGATAGGTTAGATAAAATATTGTATGTAATGCACCCAACTGCTTTTTTAGCCTGTCATGTATGTAAACTCATAGGTACAACATTTTGCCCTCATCTCAAAGAGTTTAGCGAATCACCTCAAGAAAGCAGCAATATTATAACTTTGGTGCCACTGTGCCGACAGAAAATACAATTTTGAGGAAAGGGCTGCGCGCTATCACGCATGCGCAGACATCGGGTACGTGAACAACGGGAAACAGTCCATTGATCAACAGCTCAAACAGGCAAAAAAAACGCTGCTTAACCGTTCCTCTTTTTAAAATTGGGAAATGATCATCTGAGTACCTCTAAATCGTTATAGAAGATAAATAGAAACCACAACGAAAAGCTTTTTTTGAAGGAAAGTAATTTTAGAAGTGCTGCTGAGAAACAATTTATTTGGCTAGACTGGGTGCGAGGCAAGGGCGTGTTTGAATCTCAGAGGGAGGCTCCCTCCTTGTTTTAGCTTGTGCATGTTATTGCATTGTGTATATTTGGTCTTTTTAACTGTTACGTTTTGGGAATCGGCTTGAAGATGGGGTGTACTCTGAGCACGGATGATAAGCAAGCGCAGGAGCGCAGTAAAATGATCGACAGAAATTTACGGGACGACGGGGAAAAAGCAGCACGGGAGGTTAAGTTGCTTCTGCTCGGTGAGACCAAGACGGAGTGTTGAACGAATGGTTGAATGAAAAATTAGCTAGTTCGCTAACCTTGGTTAACTAGCTAGCTATATACCCAGCTAACGTTAGCTAGTTTTATACAGGTGGTGCACAAGAGTTTGATAGTGCCAATATTGGCAACTTTTTATGAATGGAATTAAAATTAACTCATTCAAATAGCTAGCTAACGTTAGCTACTTAACATAGTTAGCTAGTCCTGTTGAGTTAGTCCTACTGGCAATGAACTAACTAAGCTTGCTAGGTAACTATCCCTAGCCTTATTGGCTAACTAATCCCTAGCCGACTAAACTCAATGATGTACAATGGAGTTGAGCGGTAATTAGTGTGAGCGGACTAGAGCTCGGACGTCACTTATTTTATATACTATTGTACTGATTTCCGCACCTAAAGAACATCCCGCAAGTACACACAACAATGTCGTGTTTAATTGCGGAAAATTCTTTGGGTGATGAAATCAGTAGTTTAATAAAAGATAAATGTTGTGTCGTATGAACTCCAGTCCGCCTACACGAGTTGCTGCTCAACTCCATTGTGAATGATGGAATTGAGTTTAAACGCCTAGCTAATCCGTCTAGGTATCTCAGTGATTCAGGTGTCATGGCTAACTAACGTTAATGTTAGTCTCAATGATCAGATTAACTAGGTGGCTAACATTACCTAGCTAGTAAACCAAATTATTTACCTAGCTGATGTTAAATTAGCAAAGTATCCTGTCTTGATTTGCACTGCCATAGCAAAGCCGTTTGAGCTACTACAGCCAAGTTTTTCTGATTGACACTGATTTATTGAACAAAGGGCTCTCAAATTTTTAGCTGAGTGTGCACAACTGTGTGTGCACTCAGATAGCTTGAAAAATAATGAATCATAGCTACACTATATATACAAAAGTATGTGGACACCCCTTCAAATGAGTGGATTCGGCTATTTCAGCCACACCCATTGCTGACAGGTGTATAAAATCAAGCACAGCCATGCATTCTCCATAGACAAACATTGGCAGTAGAATGGCCTTACTGAAGAGCTCAGCAACAAGTCAGTTCGTCAAATGTCTGCCCTGCTAGAGCTGACCCTGTCAATTGTAAGTGCTGTTATTGTGAAGTGGAAATGTCTAGGAGCAGCAGCTGCTCTGCCGCAAAGTGGTAGGCCACACAAACTCACAGAACGGGACCGCCAACTGCTGAAGCACTTAGCGTGTAAGAAATCGTCTGTCCTTGGTTGCAACACTCACTACAGAGTTCCAAATTGTCACCACAAGGGCTGATCGTCGGAAGTTTCATGAAATGGGTTTCCATGGCCGAGCAGTGCACACACAAGCCTAAGATCACCATACGCAATGCCAAGCATTGGCTGGAGTGGTGTAAAGCTTGCCGCCATTGGACTCTGGAGCAGTGGAAACGTGTTCTCTGGCGTGCTGAATCACGCTTCACCATCTGGCATTCCGACGGACGAATATGGGTTTGCCCATGATTTTGGAATGAGATTAGCAAGCTAATTTGGCTACAAAACTGCAATGAATTCATCCAATGGTTAAGTAGTCTAGCTAGACTTGGAATTGCATTTACAGTAACATAGATCGCTACTAGTATGAGCCATATGACAAATCGTAGTAGCTAAAAGTATGAGTCATTAAACTCTTGCTATAAATGGACATGGCTTCTTCCACTCTCCTTTTTGCTGTAATAATAGTTCTAAGATTCCCACAGCATGATAATGTGTCTGTTTGTCAGTCAACTACCCATGTTATTTGTGTAATGGTCAGGTTTTATCATTTATTATGTTTCTGTTTGCTTCTCGAATAGATGTATGTTTTGTATATATTATTAAAATATTAAATGTTTTATTTTAAAGATAGCCAGTAGGGTTGCACATTTTGGGGGAATATTAAGAGGTGGAAACTTTCCGTGGGAATTAACGGGAATATATGCAAATGAATATTAATACAATTTAAATGTACATGTTTTTCTTGCCAGCATAGTTGGTGTCCAACATGTATGCTGTGGCGTGTATGGGCTTCAGGCAGAAGTCTTCACACTTTTTGGAATACACACTTTTTGATGTATTCCAGAACTGCAGTTTCCTCTGCTTGGAGCAACAGTGAAGTGGGCAGGCTAGTATGGATTTCTTCTCTTACATCTGCAAGCAGAGTCTGAACAWCAGACAGGATGGCATTYTCTCRCTCAGTCCGTGCAATYGCTACTGCTATAAGTTTCAGGCTGCTTACCACTCCCAAAATACATCATCCAGGAGGATCCTCTTGATTGGGCTGTCCATAGRCGTAGACTGTGATATGGCCAGTTCTTGGAGAGACTCCTTCCCCTCCAGGAGACTGTCAAACATGATGACAACGCCACCCCAAATGGTGTTGCTGGGCAGCTTCTATGTGGTGCTCTTATTCTTCTCACCTTGCTTGGTGAGGTAGATTGCTGCTATAACTTGATGACCCTTCACATACCTAACCATTTCCTTGGCTCTCTTGTAGAGTGTATCCATTGTTTTCAGTGCCATGATGTCCTTGAGGAGCAGATTCAATGCATGAGCAGCACAGCCAATGGGTGTGATGTAAGGGTAGGACTCTTCTTAAGACCAAGCAGCCTTCATGTTTGCAGCATTATCTGTCACTAGTGCAAATACCTTCTGTGGTCCAAGGTCATTGCATACTGCCTTCAGCTCATCTGCAATGTGGGACTTTTGTCAGAGGTTGCTTGTTGTGAGCGCTGAGGGAACTTGAGCACCTGGCCAGATGATTCTGCATCTTTGTTGCATGATTTGGCACAGTATTTGCAAATGTACACAGATTTTCCTTCTATAATATCTGCAGTGAAATGTCTCCACACATTAGATAGTGCCTGTGGCATTTTCCTGTAAAAAAAAACCCAAATACAATTCCATGTACAGATAAATAGTTAGGCAGTTAGAATAAACAATTCATTTGTAAGATAAATGTTTTAGTTCTGAAGGATTCATTGCTATAGAAATGTACCTGGATAAAAGGTGAGCCACTTTCTTGTTACTGGTTATCCCATTTTGAATTCAGTTGACCAAAGTTACTTTGCCAACTCCTCAAACCTGATTTGTAGTATAGGGCTCATGAGTGCTGTCTGTGTGGTGTGTTTACATGCAAAGACTCCGCCTCCACACCCTGGTTTCCCAGAGAACGTCCACTGGCAACTCAGGTAGTCTAGTATTAAAGTTTAATTAGTTATAAACTCAGCAAAAAAATGAATTGTCCCTTTTTCCGGACCCTGTCTTTCAAAGCTAATTTGTAAAAATCCAAATAACTTCACAGATCTTCATTATAAATGGTTTAAACTCTGTTTCCCAAGCTTGTTCAATGAACCATGAACAATTAATGCACCTGTGGAACTGTCGTTAAGACACAAACAGCTTAGACTGTAGGCAATTAAGGTCACAGTTATGAAAACTTAGGACACTAAAGAGGCCTTTCTACTGACTCTACTGAAAAACACCAAAAGAAAGATGCCCAGGGTCCCTGCTCATCTGCGTGAACGTGCCTTAGGCTTGCTGCAAGGAGGCATGAGGACTGCAGATGTGGCCAGGGCAATAAATTGCAATGTCCGACTGTTGAGACGCCTAAGACAGGGAGACGGGACGGACAGCTGCTCGTCCTCGCAGTGGCAGACCACGTGTAACACCTGCACAGAATCGGTACATCCGAACATCACCCTGCGGACAGGTACAGGATGGCAACAACAACTACCTGAGTTACACCAGGAACGCACAATCCCTCCATCAGTGCTCAGACTGTCCCAATAGACTGAGAGAGGCTGGGCTGAGGTCTTGTAGGCTGTTGTAAGGCAGGTCCTCACCAGACATCACTGGAAACAACGTTGACTATAGGCACAAACCCACGTCACTGGACCAGACGGGACTGGCAAAAAGTGCTCTTCACTGACGAGTCGCGGTTTTGTCTCACAGGATGATGGTTAGATTTGCGGTTATCGTCGAAGGAATGAGCGTTACACCGAGGCCTGTATCCCGGAGCGGGATCGATTTTTAGGTGGAGGTCTGTCGTGGTTCGGCCGGTCTGTCACAAGCATCATCGTACTGAGCTTGTTGTCATTGCAGGCAATCTCAACGCTGTGCGTTACAGGAAGACATCCTCCTCCTTATGTGGTACCCTTCCTGCAGGCTCATCCTGACATGACCCTCCAGCATGACAATGCCACCAGCCATACTGCTCATTCTGTGGCGTGATATCCTTCAAGTCAGGAATGTCAGTGTTCTGCCATGGCCAGCGATGAGCCCCGATCTCAATTCCACTGAGCACATCTGGAACTGTTGGATCGGAGGGTGAGGGCTAGGCCCCCCCCCCCCTCCCCAGAAATGTCCGGGAACTTGCAGGTGCCTTGGTGGAAGAGTGGGGTAACATCTCACAGCAAAGACCTGGCAAATCTGGTGCAGTCCATGAGGAGGAGATGCACTGCAGTACTTAATGCAGCTGGTGTCCACACCAGATACTGTTACTTTTGATTTGACCCCCTTGGTTCAGGGACACATTATTCAATTTCTGTTAGTCACATGTCTGTGGGACTTGTTTAGTTTGTCTCGTTTTTTGAATCTTATGTTCATACAAGTGTTTACACATGTTTAAGTTTGCTGAAATAAATGCAGTTGACAGTGAGAGGACGTTTCTATTTTTGCTGAGTTCATGTACGGAATGTGCATGGTATACATCATCCAACAAAATGCTTACTTGTACGTTCCTTATCGACAATGCAGCAACATAAGGAATAGTAAAAAAAAAAAAATAAAAAAAAAAAAAAAAAAAGGTAATAGCGAACATAGTAAATGGCAGAATATAATAAACATTTTAGCTTAAGTATAATACAGGAAGGCACAATTTATAGAACAATATTTACATGTGTAGTGGAGATGTGGGGGTCAAGTGTATAATAGGAGTCTGGTAGTAGCAGTTGTGACGTGTGCTAAGGTACGGAGAATCAGAGCAGGTCGTCGTTCAAGTGTTCAGCAGTCTCACTTGTAGATATTTTTAGCAACTTTTATATGTTCAGTGGAACCCAATTTGAGACCTGTGTCTCGTTTTATAATGGTGGCCTAAGGACAATTTTTTTTTTATCAAAACAACAAAAAATAACTTCCAAGACAGCTATAAATACATTGCATCAGGTTATTACAACAAGTTGTACAAATCAATTGATACAGTTGCACTCTTCAGTGAACTTATTCAACAAGAGTTTTAAACTGCCCTATCAGCACCAGGCAATCCAGGTTGTAATTTGTTTTATAAGGTATTCCATAACTGTGCTGTGTTAACTAAAGGGGGATTTATCAAACTGTAGAGACAAGCGGGACCTTTCATTCGAACGGGTTTGGTATCTCATATTTTTGTTTCAACAGGGAAGTGAGCTATGTTGGAAGCTTGTGGATCAGATCTTTGTAAACGAGAAGGGAGTAATGAAGTGATCTATGGGATTTTAGTGAATTCCAGCAGACCTTCTGATACAGGATGCAGTGATGAGTATCAAAACTGTCACCTGTAATAAAGCGAAGGGCGCTATGGTAGACGGTATCCAAAGGTTTAAGAGTAGTGGCTGCTGCATTCTAGTAAATGGTGTCGCCATAGTCAAGAACTGGCAGGAACGTTGACTGTACAATCTGCTGCCTGCTGTTCATGGAGAGGCAACATTTTATTTCAGCTTTTTAACTAGCATCAGTATGTTTAAAAAAAAAAAAAAACATTAGATCTTTATCAATCCAAACGCCCAGATATTTACAGATGGGAACCAACTCGATGAAAGAACCATCCAATGAGTGAATATGTAACCCATCTGACAAATGCTTCCGTGAATTAGAGAACATCTATTTAGTTTTGCCTGCATTAAGTYCAAGTTTTAAATCAACAAGGGGTTTCTGTAAGGGAGGGATCTTAGCACCACCAACTTCCAGCGCCAACAGAGATGGCCGCCTCGCTTCGCGTTCCTAGGAAATTATGCAGTATTTTGTTTTTTATGTGTTATTTCTTACAATGTTACCCCAGGAAATCTTAGGTTTTATTACATACAGTCGGGAGGAACTATTGGATATAAGAGCAACGTCAACTCACCAACATTACGACCATGAATACGACTTTCCCGAAGCGGATCCTCTGTTTGGCCTACCACCCAGGACAATGGATCGGATCCCAGCCGGCAACCCAAAACAACTGCGCCGTAGAAGGGGTAGACTGAGCGGTCTTCTGGTCAGGCGCCGTAGACGGGCACATCGCGCACCGCATGAAATCTGAGCAAGGGTAGCATTCCAGAGAGACATCAGAGACTGTAACGTTCTTTGTTTCATGGAAACATGGCTCACTCGAGACACGCTGAGTCGGTACAGCCACCTGGTTTCTTCACACATCGCGCCGACAGAAACGAGCATCTCTCTGGTAAGAAGAAGGGCGGGGGTGTATGCCTTATGATTAACTAGACGCCGTGTGATCATAACAACATACAGGAACTCAAGTCCTTTTGTTCACCTGACTTAGAATTCCTCACAATCAAATGCCGACTGCATTATTTACCAAGAGAATTCTCTTCGATCATAATCACAGTCGTGTATATTCCCCCCAAAGCAGACACATCGACGGCCCTGAAAGAACTTCATTCGACTCTATGTAAACTTGAAACCACATATCCTGAGGCTGCATTTATTGTAGCTGGGGATTTTAACAAGGCTAATCTGAAAACAAGGCTCCCCAAATTCTAGCAGCATATCGATTGTGCTACCAGCGCTGGCAAAACCCTAGATCACTGTTATTCTAACTTCCGCGACGCATATAAGGCCCTCCCCCGCCTTCCGGAAAATCTGACCACGACTCCATTTTGTTGCTCCCAGCCTATAGACAGAAACTAAAACAGGAAGCACCCGCGCTCAGGTCTGTTCAACGCTGGTCCAACCAATCGGATTCCACGCTTCAAGATTGCTTCGATCACGTGGACTGGGATATGTTCCGCATAACGTCGAACAACAACATTGACGAATACGCTGGTTCAGTGATGTTGTACCCACAGCGTCTATTAAAACATTCCCCAACCAGAAACCGTGGAATGATGGCAGCATTCGCGCGAAACTGAAAGCGCGAACCACTGCTTTTAATCAGGGCAAGGTGACCGGAAACATGACCGAATACAAACAGTGTAGCTATTCCCTCCAAGGCAATCAAACAAGCTAAGCGTCAGTATAGAGACAAAGTGGAGTCGCAATTCAATGGCTCAGACACGAGGTTTGTGGCAGGGTCTACAGTCAATCACGGACTACAAAAGAAATACCAGCCCCGTCGTGGACCACGATGCCTTGCTCCCAGACAGACTAAACAACTTCTTTGCTTGCTTTGAGGACAATACAGTGCCACTGACATGGCCCGCTACTGAAACCTGGGGGCTCTCCTTCACTGTAGCCAACGTGAGTAAAACATTTAAACGTGTTAACCCTCGCAAGGCTGCAGGCCCAGACGGCCTCCCTAGCCGTGTCCTCAGAGCATGCGCAGACCAGCTGGCTGGTGTGTTTACAGACATATTCAATCAATCCTTATCCCAGTCTGCTGTTCCCACATGCTTCAAGAGGGCCACCATTGTTCCTGTTCCCAAGAAAGCTAAGGTAACTGAGCTAAATGACTACCGCCCTGTAGCACTCGCCGCCGTCATCATGAAGTGCTTTGAGAGACTAGTCAAGGACCATATCACCTCCACCCTACCTGACACCCTAGACCCACTCCAATTTGCTTACCGGCCCAATAGGTTCACAGACGACGCAATCGCCATCACACTGCACACTGCCCTAACCCATCTGGACAAGAGGAATACCTATGTAAGAATGCTGTTCATCGATTACAGCTCAGCATTTAACACCATAGTACCCTCCAAACTCGTCATTAAGCTCGAGACCCTGGGTCTCGACCCCGCCCTGTGCAACTGGGTCCTGGACTTCCTGATGGGCCACCCCAGGTGGTGAGGATAGGTAACAACATCTCCACCCCGCTGATCCTCAACACTGGGTCCCCACAAGGGTGCGTTCTCAGCCCTCTCCTGTACTCCGTTCACCCAGGACTGCGTGGCCATGCACGCCTCCAACTCAATCATCAAGTTTGCAGACGACACTACAGTGGTAGGCTTGATTACCATCAACAACGAGATGGCCTACAGGGAGGAGGTGAGGGCCCTTGGAGTGTGGTGTCATGAAAATAACCTCACACTCAATGTCAACAAAACAGAGGAGATGATCGTGGACTTCAGGAAACAGCAGAGGGAGCAGCCCCCTATCTACATTGACAGACAGTAGTGGAGAAGGGAAAGGTTTTAAGTTCCTCGGCGTACACATCACGGACAAACTGAAATGGCCCACCCACACAGACAGTGTGGTGAAGAAGGCGCGCAGCAGCACCTCTTCAACCTCAGGAGGCTGAAGAAATTCGGCTTGTCACCAAAAACACTCACAAACTTTTACAGATGCACAATCGAGAGCATCCTGTCGGGCTGTATCCACCGCCTGGTACGGCAGGCCGTAAGGCTCTCCAGAGGGTAGTGAGGTCTGCACAACGCATCACCGGGTGCAAACTACCTGCCCTCCAGGACACCTACACCACCCGATGTCACAGAAAGGCCAAAAAGATAATCAAGGACAACAACAGCCCGAGCCACTGCCTGTTCACCCCGCTATCATCCAGAAGGCGAGGCCAGTACAGGTGCATCAAAGCAGGGACCGAGAGACTGAAAAACAGCTTCTATCTCAAGGCCAGCAGACTGTTAAACAGCCATCACTAACATTGAGTGGCTGCTGCCAACATACTGACTCAACTCTAGCCACTTTAATAATGAAAAGATTGATGTAATCAATTTATCACTAGTCACTTTATATAATGCTTACATACCCTACATTACTCATCTCATATGTATATACTGTACTCTATACCATCTACTGCATCTTGCCGATGCCGTTTGGGCATCACTCATTCATATATTTTTATGTACATATTCGTATTCATTCCTTTACACTTAGTTGTTGTGAAATTGTTAGGTTGTATTACTTGTTAGATATTACTGCATGGTCGGAAATAGAAGCACAAGCATTTCGCTAAACTCACATTAACATCTGCTAACCATGTGTATGTGACAAATAAATTTGATAATGTAACAATCAGATTGCATCTCTAACATAGCTTGGTCAACATTTGGTGCAATGGCATGCATAAGTTTTTCTTCTGCATACAGATGAATATTACAGGATTTAATACATAGACCAATATTTATGAAAATAGTGAAGAGAACAGGTTTTAAAATTGACCCCTGCATTACACCTTTCATAATAGAGGAAACTAGACTTGACACCATCAGAAAGCACACTGTGTCCTGTCTGTCAAATAGTTCTTAAACCATTTGCAAGACTCCTTGTCCAGAAACTGTTTCTAAGCCTGTTGGTATCAGACGTCTGCCCGATGTTAAGGGAGAGAATAACTCGTTGCTGGGGTGTGGGGGTTCCTTGATAATGCTGCGTGCCTTCCTCCGGCACCGTTTTGAGTAGATGTTCTAGATGGGATGTTCTGGATCTGGATGTTGCGGTTCTGGATGGAGCAATTCCCGTACCAGGCCGTGATCCAGCCGGTCATGCCGCTCTCAATGGTGCAGCTGTAGTATTTGGAGAGGACCTGGGGCGGCATGCCAAACTTCTTCAGCCACCTTAGGAAGTACAGACGCTGTTGTCTTCTTGACAAGAGTGGTGTTGGTCCATGATAAGTCCTCGGTGATGTGGAACTTATCAGTCTCTCTACTACAGTCCCATTGATGTAGATCGGTGAATGTAACCTTCAACTCCATTTGATTTGGTGACATTTAGGGAGAGGTTGTTGTCATGACACCACAACGGCAGTTCACTTACCTCCTCCCTATACGCTGACTCGTCATTGGTGGGCATCAGACCCAGGGCTCTGATCTAGGTGTCGATCTTGGAGGGGACAATAGTGTTGAATAGGGATGCACAATATATCGGTGAACATATCGGAATTGGCCGATACTAGCTAAAAATGGCAACATCGGTATCGGCCCGATATCTAGTTTAACGCCGATGTTAACTGATGTCAAAGCTACCGTGCATACCTATATAACGTAGGTACATGACGTAATAACGCCACGTAAAATGTTGTGCAACACAGCATTCCTAACCTTGCCCACACAATGGCTGCTGTGTGGATCGAGCAGTCAACAAGTCGAAAAAAGAAAGAGAACTTGAATGCAAAATCCATTAAAGCCAAGATAATGGAATTCATTGCCCTTGACAATCAGCAGTTCTCTGTCGTGGGTGATATTGGCTTTAGCCGACTGGTCGAGCACCGGTACACACTACTGCGCTATTTTTCAGATGTTGACCTACCGGAGTTGCACAGTAATATCGTCACTGCTATTAGCTTCATGACATACGTACTATAGAACGCCGTTTGGGTCTTTGCGTGTCAAATATACAGTAGCACTGTCAAAGCTGTACAAAAAAGTATGCAAACACCGGCCACGAATGATGTGTTTACAATACCGCGTTGGTAATAACATTTGTTTGACTGCAACTTCTGGGGTAGCTAGCTTTAGCTTGGTACCTAGCTAGCACCAATACAACCAGCCTGAAAACAATGACTAGTAGAAACTGCAGTGATTTTCATTATTCTTAGCAATGATTTAGGAATCCTTGTGTGTAAGCATTAGCTAGGTGGCCACTTGTTGTTCGCCTTTTGAAATTGAACTTCAGTTCATGAAAATAAATAGTTAGCCAGCTACTTAACCCTGTTGCCCAAAGCTAATGTTATAATCAGCCAGCAAACATCATCTGGCTAGTGATGCTCGACCGGGTTATGTGTTGTGAAGCTAGCCACAATAAGGATTAAGCAGAATTGTGGAATTTACGGTTTGCATTCAAAATAAAAGTATGCCATTGACAGTGATGCAAATTAATACAAATAGTAGAATTATGCCATACTTTTATTTTGAAGGCTAACCACACGTCCACTCTTGTGGCTAATCCTTATTGTGGCTAGCTTCACATAATCAAATAAGAACTGTCTTATAAATTAGGGTTATTTTAGGTGACACCTAGATTGTCGTTTTGCAATGTTTTTGGGGAACATTGTTTGCGTCCATGAGCTAGCTAGCTTTTTTTAAATGACCAGCACTGTAGGTGCACGAGACATCTTTACTAGCATCATAGCATACGTATCGATGAATCGTTGTGACATATTGAATACGAGCGATGGTGTAATCAATGTGTAATAACTACGTAAAAAATGTATGAACATGTTAAATTGTGACGTGCAGTCATATTCAGGTCCTGATTGGCCAACAAGCTTATGACATGTCAAATAGTGTTAACGGCGTTCCATAGAAATCCTGGTTGAGAATGAAACGACTGAATAAATGAACAACAAAACAGCACAGCAAGTAAGTGAAAGAAATAGGTTTTGATTATGTTTAACTTGTAATGGGGACATACGTAAATGCCAACAAAATAACTTTTTGGTGTGTGTAACCTTTTATTTAACTAGGCAAGTCGGTTAAGAACAAATTCTTATTTACAATGACTGGCCGGATGACGCTGGGCCAATTGTGCGCTGCCCTATGGGACTCCCAATCACGGCCGGATGTAATACAGCCTGGATTCGAACCAGGGACTGTAGTGACATCTCTTGCACCGACACGCAGTGCCTTAGACCGCTGTGTGTGTGTTGAGCATTCTAGTACAGTTAAATTGTTAAAAGGCCGCACATCTTTTTAAATATTGGGTATGTTTTTTTTGGCATGGAAAATATTGGATATCGGTATTGGCCAAAAATGTCATATCGGTGCATCACTACTGTTGAATGCTGAACTGTAGTCAATGAACAGCATTCTCACAAGTGTTCCTCTTGTCCAGATGTGTTACGGTCGTGTGAATAGAGATGGAAATGGCATCTTCCGTGGATCTGTTGCAGCGGTAGGCAAATTGGAAGGGGGCCAGTGTACCTGGCATGCTGGCCTTTTGAGGGCCATGACGAGCTCCATTACACACATCTGTTGCAAAAAGTGCAACCCAAAGCCTCTGTAGGAAATGTCTACCACAGTCTTTCTTCCCTAAACTTGTGATTTAGCCTAAACTTTGGATGGCCATAAGTATTTTTATTGCATCACACGAACATTGTACAGATCAATATACAAATTTCACAAAAGACCAAAATAAAAAAATATAAACGCAACAAAAATGTAAACGCAACAATTTCAACAGTTTTACTGGGTTTACAATTCATATCAGTCAATTGAAATAAATAAATGAGGTCCTAATCTATGGATTTCAAATGACTGGGCAGGGGCAGAGCCATTGTCGGGCCTAGGCCCACCCACTGGGGAGCCGGGTCCAGCCAATCAGTGTATCTTTACCCACAAAAGGGCTTTATTACAGATAGCTGATGAAACAAGAGTATTTCTGCCTGAGTGATTGGTCTCAGACGATCCCGCATTTGAAGAAACCGGATGTGGATGTCCTGGGCTGGCGTGGTTACACGGRCGTCTGCGTTTTGTGAAGCCGGTTAGACATATTGTCAAATTCTCTTGTGGTAGAGAAATCAACATTACATTCTCTGTCAACAGCTCTGGTGGACATTCCTGCTGTCGGCATGCCAATTGCACGTGACATTGTTATGTGACGCAACTGCACATTTTTTGTGGCCTTTTGTCCCCAGTACAAGGTGCACCTGTGTAATGGTCATGCTGTTTAATCAGCGTCTTGATATTCCACACCTGTCAGGTGGATGGATTATCTTGGCAAAGGAGAAATGCTCACTAACAGGGATGTAAATCAATTTGTGCACGAAATTTGAGAAATAAGCTTTTTGTGCTTACTGGATCTTTTATTTCAGCTCATTAAGTGGTACAGTGGTCTAAGGCTGTGCTGAGGCGTCACTACAGCCTCCAGTTCAATTTWAAAAAATTATATATTTTTTAACTAGGCAAGTCAGTTAAGAACAAATTCTTATTTTTAATGACGGCCTAGGAACAATGGGTTAACTGCCTTATTCAGAGGAAGAACGGCATATTTTTTTTACCTTGTCAGCTCGGGGATTCGATCTTGCAACCTTTTGGTTACTAGTCCAACGCTCTAACCACTAGGCTACCTGCCACCCCAATCCCAGGCTGTGTCACAGCTGGCCGTGCCCGGGAGACCCATGAGTCGGTGCACAATTGGCCCAGCGTCGTCCGGGTTAGGGGAGGGTTTGGCTGGCCTGGATTTCCTGGACTCGTGCTCTAGCGACTTGTGGGGCCTGCAAGCTGACGTTGGTCGTCAGTTGGACAGTGTTTCCTCCCACACATTGGTGCGGCTGGCTTCCAGGTTAAGCGAGCAGTGTGTCAAGAAGCAGTGCGGCTTGCAGGGTTGTGTTTTGGAGGACGCATGGCCCTCGACCTTTGCCTCTCCCGAGTCCATAGGGGAGTTGTAGTGATGAGACTAGACTAACTACCAATTACTAAAATTTAAAGAAATAAAACAAAAACATGGGACACTTCACATTGTTTTATTTTTGTTCAGTATAATAAATACAACCAGAGAGACACAAGCATATTACACTTTGATAATTTCCTATTTATGCATTTCAGGGATGTTATAATATTCTATATCAATTAGAAAAATATGTACGTTTTTATTTTTTTTACCCATGAACTTCATTTATATCTTTGAGTACATTGTGTTAGTCACCTCCCTCACCCATTTGGTAGTCCTGTCTCCAGTTGGTGGTTGGCGGTTGCTTGGCAACATGCACAGGCTGGTTCACATTACCAGCAGTGAGGTCAACAGCGGGCTAAACAAACGCAACTGGGGCATGATGAACCACTCACCTGACTGCTGCTGGAAGACCTGGGCGTTATTAATTAAACTTACCTGGCTCTAAGGCTTGGGGATGAACCGAACTTGCCTACAGTGCCTTCAGAAAGTATTCATACCCTTTGACTTATTCCACATTCTGTTGTGTTAAAGCCTGAATTCAAAATGTATATATTTTCTCACCCATCTACACACAATGACAAATTGAATATTTTGGGGMGGAAATGTTTGGAAATGAAAATGAAATACAGAAATATCTAATTTACATACTGTAAGTACCCACACCCCTGAGTCAATACTTTTGTAGAAGCACCTTCAGCAGCTTTCCACACCTGGATTGTACAACATTTGCCTATTTTTATTTTCAAATTTATTCAAGCTCTGTCAAATTGGTTGTTGATCATTGCTAGACAATCATTCTGGTCTTGCCATAGATTTTCAAGTAGATTTAAGTCAAAACTGTAACTCTTCTAGAGGTCGACCGATTATGATTTTTCAACGCCGATACCGATTTATTGAAGGACCAAAAAAGCCGATACCGATTTTAATCGGCCGATTTATTAAAAAATAATTGTATTTGTAATAATGACAATTACAACAATACCGAATGAACACTTATTTTAACTTAATATAATACATCAATAAAATCAATTWAGCCTCAAATAAATAATGAAACATGTGCTATGTAAGAAAGGTAACGTTTCAGTTCCTTGCTCAGAACATGAGAACATATGAAAGCTGGTGGTTCCTTTTAACATGAGTCTTCAATATTCCCAGGTAAGAAGTTTTAGGTTGTAGTTATTATAGGAATTATAGGACTATTTCCCTCTATACCATTTGTATTTCATTAACCTTTGACTATTGGATGTACTTATAGGCACTTTAGTATTGCCAGTGTAACAGTATAGCTTCCTTCCCTCTCCTCGCTCCTCCCTGGGCTCGAACCAGCAACACAACGACAACAGCCATCATCGAAGCAGCGTTACCCATGCAGAGCAAGGGGAACAACTACTAGAAGGCTCAGAGCGAGTSACGTTTGAAACGCTATTAGCGCGCGCTAACTAGCTGGCCATTTCACTTCGGTTACACCAGCCTCATCTCGGGAGTTGATAGGCTTGAAGTCATAAACAGCACAATGCTTGATGCACAATGAAGAGCTGCAGGCAAAACGCACGAAAGTGCTGTTTGAATGAATGTTTACGCTCCTGCTTCTGCCTACCACCGCTCAGTCAGATACTTAGATACTTGTATGCTCAGTCAGATTATATGCAACGCAGGACACGCTAGATAATATCTAGTAATATCATCAACCATGTGTAGTTAACTAGTGATTATGATTGATTGTTTTTTATAAGATAAGTTTAATGCTAGCTAGCAACTTACCTTGGCTTACTGCATTCGCGTAACAGGCAGTCTACTTGTGGAGTGCAACGAGAGAGGCAGGTCGTTATTGCGTTGGACTAGTTAACTGTAAGGTTGCAAGATTGGATCCCCTGAGCTGACAAGGTGAAAATCTGTCGTTCTGCCCCTAAACAAGGCAGTTAACCCACCGTTCCTAGGCCGTCATTGAAAATAAGAATGTGTTCTTAACTAACTTGCCTAGTTAAATAAAGGTATAAAAAGAATCGGCGCCCAAAAATACCGATTTCCGATTGTTATAAACTCTTCCACTTAGGAACATTCTCTGTGTACTTGGTAAGCAACTTCAGTGTAGAATTGGCCTTGTTTTAGGCAGTGTTGGGGGAAAAGTACTCCATTGTCATACATAAGTAAAAGATACCTTAATAGAAAATGAGTCAAGTGAAAGTCACCCAGTAAAATACTATTGGAGTAAAAGTCTAAGTATTTGGTTTTAAATATACTTAAGTATCAAAAGTAAATGTACTTAAGTATCAAAGTAAAAGTATAAACCATTTAAAATTCCTTATTATGCAAACCAGACGGCACATTTTCCATGTATTTTTTTTTAAAAATTGATGGATTACCAGGGGCACACACCAACAAACGAAGCATTTGTGTTTAGTGAGTCCGCCAGATCAGAGGCAGTAGGGATGACCAGAGATGTTATGTTGATAAGCGTGTTAATTGGACCATTTTCATGTCAAAACGTAACGAGTACTTTTGGGTGTCAAGGAAAATGTATGGAGTACGTTATATACTTTAGGAATGTTGTGGAGTAAAAGTTGGCAAAAATATAAATACCACAAATTGCTTAAGTAGTACTTTAAAGTATTCGTACGTAAGTACTTTACACCACTGGTTTTAGGTTATTGTTCTGCTGAAAGTGGAATTAATCTCCCGGAGTCTGTTGGAAAGCAGAATGAACCAGGTTTTCCTCTAGGATTTTGCCTGTGCTTAGCTCCATTATGTTTCTTTTTTTTAATACTGAGAAACTCCCCAGTCCTTAATGATTACAAGCATACCCATAACATGGAGAATGGTACTCGGTAATGTATTGGATTTGCCCCAAACAACACTTTGTATTCAGGAAAAAAGTTAATTGCTTTGCTACATTTTTTGCAGTATTACTTAAGTGCCTTGTTGCAAACAGGATGCATGTTTTGGAATATTTGTATTCTCTACAGGCTTCCATTTCGCTCTGTCAATTAGGTTAGTATTGTGAAGTAACAGTTTTCTCCTATCACAGCCAATAAAGTATGTTTTTAATTCAGCCTGCTTTAAAAAAAGATATGTTAAACACTATTGCACTCATTTGAGTCCATACAACTTGTGACTTGTTAAGCACATTTTTACTCCTGAACTTAAGGCTTGCCATAACAAAGGGATTTAATACTTATTAACAAGACATTTCAGCTTTACATTTTTTATATGTCAAATTCTAAAAACATTCAATTTTGACTATGGGGTAAGTCAGTGACACAAACATTGAATGTAATCAATTTTAAATTCATGTTGCAACACAACAAAATGTGGAAAAGTTTCTGAAGTCACTGTAGCTCTAAGATTGGGTGAACCAAACTTACCTGACTGCTGGGAAGCTGCTGTGAAGCTGCCTCAATAGGGTCTCTGGCATTAAAGCAGCTTTTCCCAGCCATTGGGTTCTCTGCATATCGGGCATGTTCTAGGCCAGGGCTTAATTGCAGTATCAGGTGCTGTATCTACAAAGTGTCTCAAGTATAAAAAATTGGTCATAAGTACTGAGAATAGACATTTTACTCATATGAGTAAAAATAAAAGCTATGCATGAATCTTTTTAGTTATGAGTTCCATCTAGTCGACATATTAAGTAGGCAGCGAGTCAGTTGTTCCTGCACAATAGACAGACTTTCTTTGGAGTTGTAGAATTTTTTTGGGGGGGGATCTTTGTAATGACGGACCCATAAATAATCTAGGCCTATATGCAACAGTATTTTGACAACGATTTCGCATGAGGCCTAATTCACATGAAATGCCAAAATACCAACTAGTATCAACTAGGCTTATCAAAAATCAAAAATATATTTTTGATTATTTCATTAACCTACATGTTAGTTCAACTTATCCCTTTGGAGCGCAATATCACTTGTATTTTCTTTTAGATGCCTATACTTTGGGCATTTGAAAGCATCCTAGGGCCTATGTTAACTTTGATTGTTTTCGGTGAAAATGATAGACCTTTCAAACATTTTCTGCAACATTATTGACAAGTGACTTGATGCCTACTGTGCCAAAGTGATTTAGAGTTAGGGTGTTATCAAAATTCCGCTATTAACAACCATGTATGATTCAGTGCAATATGCCTATCGCATTCAAAATATCAGAATTGGTTAAAAGGTTATTCATGTCAACATTAGGCAAGAATTAAGAGTAAGCAAAGTGATCGTGTCAGGCTAATTACATTGCCTTTGGGAAAGTATTCAGACCCCTTGACTTTCAACATTTTATGTTACAGCCTTATTCTAAAATTGATTTAAATCGTTTATTTTTCARTAATCTACACACTACCTGTTTTTTTGTGTGTTTTCTTTTCTAATTTATGCACAAAAAAATTATATGTAAATGTGATAAGTATTCAAACCCTTTACTTGGTACTTTGAAGCACCTTTGGCAGAGATTTACAGCATCGAGTCTTCTTGGGTATGACGCTACAAGCTTGGCACACCTGTATTTGGGGAGTTTCTCCCATTCTTCTCTGCAGATCCTCTCAAGCTCTCAGGTTAGATGGGGAGCGTAGCTGCACAGCTATTTTCAGGTCTCCAGAGATTTTTGATCAGGTTCAAATCCGGGCTGTGGCTGGGCCACTCAAGGACATTCAGAGACTTGTCCCGAAGCCACTCCTGCGTTGTCTTGGCTGTGTGCTTAGGGTCGTTGTCCTGTTGGCAGGTGAACGTTCACCCCAGTCTGAGGTCCTGAGCACTCTGGAGCAGGTTTTCATCAAGGATCTCTCTGTACTTTGCTCCGGTCATCTTTGCCTCAAACCTGACTAGTCTCCCATTCCTTGCCGCTGAAAAACATTCCCACAGCATGATGCTGCCACCAGCGTGCTTTACCGTAGGGATGGTGCCAGGTTTACTCCAGACGTGACGCTTGGCATTCAGGCCAATCTTGGTTTCATCAGACCCAGAGAATCTTGTTTCTCATGATCTGGGAGTCCTTTAGGTGCCTTTTGGCAAACTTCAAGCGGGCTGTCATGTGCCTTTTACTGAGGGGTGGCTTCCATCTGGCCACTCTACCCTAAAGGCCTGATTGGTGGATTGCTGCAGAGATTGTTGTTCTCCCATCTCCACAGAGGATCTCTGGAGCTCTGTCAGTGAACATCGGGTTCTTGGTCACCTCCCTGACCAAGGCCTTTCTCCCCCGATTGCGCAGTTTGAAGGGGCGGCCAGCTTTAGGAAGAGTCTTGGTGGTTCCAAACCTCTTCCATTTTTAAGAATGATGGAGGCCACTGTGTTCTTGGACCTTCAGTGCTGCAGAAATGTTTTGGTACCCTTTCCCAGATCTATGCCTCGACACAATCCTGTCTCTGCTCTACGGACAATTCCTTCAACCTCATGGCTTGGTTTTTGCTCTGACATGCACGGTCAACTGTGGGACCTTATATAGACAGGTGTGCCTTTCCAAATCATGTCCAATCAATTGAATTTAACACAGGTGGACAACAATCAAGTTGTAGAAACATCTCAAGCATGATCAATGGAAACAGGAGAATTTTATTTATTGAATCCATTTTAGAATAAGGCTGTAACGTAACAGAATGTGGAAAAAGTCAAGGGATCTGAATACTTTCCGAAGGCACTGTTTATCAAACGGTTTACCATTGCAATTTTTGACGTACAGTCACATTCACTCTGGTTGTCTAAAGTGTGCTATAGAGTTCACATCTGGCAACACCTCATCGAGATTGTTGCAAATGAGGAAGAATAACCAATGTTAATGAATGCRGTCATCACTAGCTTTCCTTTTGTGTTACCTCAAACTGTCGTGATTACCAGCTGAGATACCTTTGTTGTTTTTACTCCTGGCTCAGTTTGTCTGAGCAGTGTCTTAAAACATCATTCTAAAACCTACTCTGAGTTGGGATTGTTATTTTTTTTGGTTAGCAGTTAAAACAATAGTGTTATCACCGCCACTTTGGTAAAAAGCTGAGGGATGGGGCTGGAGAAATGTAACCACTCTCGAATTCTTAGAGCTATGGATGCAAGGACTAACCATCCATGTTTTGAGACTAGTGTTTGTTTACATTTACTTTGTTTCCAAACAGTAAAACAAGCTTATTTTTAGTTCTGATGGGGTACGACAGTTGAAATAAGCTCATGAGTACATATCAGTGGAGGCTGCTGAGGGGAGGACGGCTCATAATAATGGCTGGAAAGGAGCTAATGGAATGGTATCAAACAAATGGAACCCTTGTGTTTATTTGATATCATTCCACTCCAGCCGTTAACACAAGCCTGTCCTCCCCAATTAAGGTGCCACCAACCTCCTGTCTGTAATAGCCAGAGTTTTTTTGTCACAGTGGACCACCCTGTGTTAACCATGGTCAGAGTAGGAGACCTTAACACTGCACATTACGCTCACTGCAGCAGCAGTATGGGGATCAGAGAATGTGAGCAGAGCTGGAGCAAAGTTTTCCCAATTTGCCTGGGCCAAGAGGCCTCTCCAATTTCACTCCAGTAGCGCTCAATTCACGAGCTCAGGYCATGCCTGGGCCAGCATGCATTTGTAGTCTACTTGTTTGTTGCTATAACCTCTTGCTTTAGCTATTGTCATGGAGTTCACTAAATGTTTTTATAAAGAAACTGATACAACACACAGGTGCAAAATCAAGGTGACTTACAATGATGAGGACCGAGTGCAGTGATGTAGTGTCCAACTATAGAATTGTGGAATCTGGAAAGACACTTATCCCGAAAGCATGATGGTGTACTACGTGCACATTCTAAAAGAAAGGAACCAGGTGGGTAGCTAAGTGTGTCATTGTAGCAAAGTATTTTAGAAACAAAAAATCTGATCTTAAAATTTTGTTTATTTTTGTTCTATTATCTAGGCTATACTGTAATTGATTTTGGCCCAATAGGCCTGGCTTATTCCCACTATCAACGAGCTTTCTGTTTTGTTTGGGTTATTTTGCCTTAACCTTGATGCATATTTTTTTATATAGGTAGGCCTATCTGCCCAGCCTGGAAAGAGTGTCCCGAAGGGTGTTTAGCATCCCCAGTGGTTCTCCAAGCGTGGAGAGGATGTTCTCCACTGCTGGCCTGCTCTCCAGGCACTATTGCATGACCCTGAAGCCACAGACTCTGGCCAAACTCTGTTTCTAAAAATAAATTCAAAGGCACTGCAGACTAAGGCATTTTTTGTTTAATTTGTATTTAATTCTAAGTAAGTCACAGAATATATGCGCAATTTATAGACTATAATGATTGCGTACAATGAAATGCTGAGTGCTTTATGTCCCTACCAGCCTAGTGTCACACTCGCAAATGCTTCACAATGTAATTGTTTGTAGGCTATAGCCTTGAAATAATATAGCCAAAATAATTCATTTTTGTTCCTTCTTCTATCTGGTTCCTGACCTAATTTAGTGTTTATATGCTGTTTTAATACTACATGTAGCCTATTTGAAATGATGAGCGCTTCTTACATTCACCTTTTCATGTACATTAAAATACTTTTCTTTCAAATCATATCGCTTAGTTTCAATACTTCAAAACCAAATGGTAGGTCCAGGTAGTCACAAAAATAGATGTGTTGGTTAAATTTACATTTTATGAATGGAGCGATTTTGAGCGGCTTTTTTTTTTTTTTCTGTGAGCGGAGTGTTTGGAAAGAATGTGGAGCGCCAAGCTCCGCTCCATGAGTGAGTGGGATTTCCGACCACTCACATACTCTGATGGTGATGTGTAGACTAAGCGTCATTTGAGATGAGCCTAATTTGAATTTTTATGGCAGGTTATTTTCCTCGCCCACAGTAGCACCTGCATGGGGCATGTATGGGGGCTTGGCTGGCTGGCTCTGTGAGCGGTTCAGGAGCACTCCACAGGAGGGGGTATGTGGACAAGTGTCTTCAACAGAACATGTGGTTATTTGTAATCTTAAATCTTTAACACGTTGATCCACTTCAATGCTTTAAATGGGATATCCTTTGTGTGTGTGTGCCGTCAGACTATGACTCATAAGCACATTGATTTTCCTATGCCAGGGATTGCGCTGGGTATGTCGGCATTAATCATCAGATGAAATCATCTTCAGATGAGTGTTTTGAGTGGGTGGATCGTCACAGATTGTGTGTTGGAGCTGTGTAGTGAGTAGTCTCATTGTTTATTGTGCTTAGAAGAAATGTTTCTATTTCACAGATGCTCAGAAGGAAATTTCTGTCCCCTGGGCCAGTGGTGTTCGTGTTGGCCAATAATAATAATAATAAAGTCAGCAAAAAAAGGAATCCCTTTTTCAGGACCCTGTCTTTTAAAGATAATTCGTAAAAATCCAAATAACTTCACAGATCTTCATTGTAAAGGGTTTAAACACAGTTTCCCATGCTTGTTCAATGAGCCATAAATAATTAATGAACATGCACCTGTGGAACAGTCATTAAGGCACTAACAGCTTACAGATGGTAGGCAATTAAGGTCACAGTTATGAAAACTTAGGACACTAAAGAGGCCTTTCTACTGACCCTGAAAAACACCAAAAGAAAGATGCCCAGGGTCCCTGATCATCTGTGTGAAGGTGCCTTAGGCATGCTGCAAGGAGGCATGAGGACTGCAGATGTGGCCAGGGCAATAAATTGCAATGTCGGTATTGTGAGACACCTAAAACAGCGCTACAGAACGGACAGTTAATCGTCCTCACAGTGGCAGACCACGTGTAACAACACCTGAACGGGATCGGTACGTCCGAACATCACACCTGCGGGACAGGTACAGGATGGCAACAACTGCCCAAGTTACACCAGGAACACACAAACCCTCCATCAATGCTCAGACTGTCCGCAAAGCCTGAGAGGCTGGACTGAGGGCTTGTAGGTCTGTTGTAAGCCAGGTCCTCACCAGACATCACTGGCAACAACTTCGCCTATGGGCACAAAGCCACCGTCGTTGGGCCAGAAAGGACTGGCAAAAAGTGCTCTTCACTGACAAGTCGCGGTTTTGTCTCACTAGGGGTGATGGTCGGATTCGTGTTTATCGTCGAAAGAATGTGCGTTACACCTAGGCCTGTACTCTGCGGGATTGATGGAGGTGTAGGGTTCGTCATGGTCTGGGGCGGTGTGTCACAGCATCATCGTACTGAGCTTGTTGTCATTGTTGTCAATCTCAACGCTGTGCATTACAGGGAAGACATCCTCCTCCTTTGTGGTACCCTTCCTACAGGCTCATCCTGACATGACCCTCCAGCATGACAATGCCACCAGCCATACTGCTCGTTCTGTGCGTGATTTCCTGCAAGACAGGGATGTCAGTGTTCTGCCATGGTCAGTGAAGAGCCTGGATCTCAATCCCATTGAGCACGTCTGGGACCTGTTGGATCGGAGGGTGAGGGCTAGGGCCATTCTCCCCAGAAATGTCTGGGAACTTGCAGGTGCCTTGGTGGAAGAGTGGGGTAACATCTCACAGCAAGACCTGTCAAATCTGGTGCAGTCCATGTGGAGGAGCTGCACTGCAGTACTTAATGCAGCTGGTGGCCACACCAGATACTGACTTACTTTTGATTTTGACCCCCCCTTTTGTTCAGGGACATTAAGTTTGCTGAAAATAAACACAGTTGACAGTGAGAGGACGTTTTTGCTGAGTTGATGTGCAATTTAGCAGACGCTTTTATTCAAAGCGACTTAGTTATGGGTGCATGCATTTTTACATATGGGTGGTCCCGGAAATTAAACTCACTATCCTGGCGTTGCAAAGGCTATTCTCTACCAACTGAGCTACAAATTGAGCTACAAGGCCTGCAGTCTTATTTGTCCATTCAGCCAACCCAGTGTGTCTTGGTGTGTTTGAGCTCTGACTTTAGATTAAATAGCAACGTAATCAGTGAGGTTTACTGAGGTGTGTGCATGACATGTGTTTGTTTGTGTGTTACTTAAGTGACAAGTTAGCCATGTGTGTTGTCATGTGGGACAGCGAGTTGGAGAGCAGTGCTCTCCAGGGAAACCAAGCCCTCAGCAGAGCGGGGGTAATTAAAATGTGTGAGGAGCTCAATACACCAACCAAGGCTTCAGAGGATTTGAGGGCACGCTTCAAGGTTTGCTACTTTTTCTTTCGCTTTTATCAGAACTGTTAAAGGACGTTTTAGGTCCTTCAAATGCAACTCTAGACCTCGAAGCCAGTCCCACTTTTTAAAAATGTATTGTTCCTTTCTAATCAGGGACTGATTTTAGACCTCGGACACCAATTAATTATCAGGTAGAACAATACCAGCAGGTTCCGGACCTCGTAGGGTAAGAGTAGAATATCCCTGCTAGGTAATATCTGAACTGCACCAGCCTTTAATACTGAGATGTTTCTCCGCCGACTTTACCATACCTTAAATCTGAAAGGTATTGCCGGTATCAAAGCCGAAAATTGTATATCCGCCTAACAACCTAGTAATCATTTCGGTAAACATCTGCCTACAGCTTAGTATGAAACTGTAATGCTGAAGGTGGCATTGGCAACTATGCAACATGGCATCTATGCAACATGTAAAGTGTTGGTCCCATGTTCCATGAGCTGAAATAAAAGATACCAGAAATGTTCCATATGCACAAAAAGCTTATTTCTCTCAAATTGTGTGCACAAATTTGTTTACATCCCTGTTAGTGAGCATTGCTCCTTTGCCAAGATAATCCATCCAKCTGACAGGTGTGGCATATCAAGAGGCTGATGAAACAGCATGATCATTACACAGGTGCACCTTGTGCTGGGGACAATGAAAGGCCACTCTAAAATGTGCAGTTTTGTCACACAACACAGATGTCTCATTTTGTACAATTGACATGCTGACTGCAGGAATGTCCACCAGAGCTGTTGCCAGAGAATTGATCGTTAATTTCTCTACCATAAGCTGCCTCCAACGTCGCTTTCGAGAATTTGGCAGTACGTCCAACCGGCCTCACAACCGCAAACCATGTGTAACCACGCCAGCCCAGGATATTCACATCCAGCTTCTTCACCTGCGGGATCGTCCAGCCACCGGACAGCTGATGAAACTGAAGAATTTCTGCACAAATTGTCAGAAATCGTCTCAAGGAAGCGAATCTACATGCTGGTCATCCTCGCCAGGGTCTTGACCTGACTGCAGTTCGGCGTCGTAACCGCTTTCAGTGGGCAAATGCTCACCTTCGATGGCCACTGGCACGCTGGAGAAGTGTGCTCTTCACAGCTGAATCCTGGTTTTAACTGTACCGGCCATACGGCATGTATAGTGTCGTGTGGGCGAGTGGTTTTCTGACGTCAACGTTGAACAGTGACCCATGGTGGCGGTGGGATTATGGTATATGCAGTCATAAACTACGGCCAATTTTCGTGCCGTTCATCCGACGCCATCACATGTTTATGCTTGATAATGCATGGCACCTTGTCGCAAAGATCTGTAAAAGGTGAAAATGTCCCAGTTCTATGGCCTGCGTACTCACTAGACATGTCACCCCATTCAGCATGTTTGGGATACTCTGGATTGATGTGTAAAACAGCGTGTTCCAGTTCTTTTATAATATCCAGCAACTTCACACAGAAATTGAATAGGAGTGGGACAGCATTCCACAGGCCACAATCAACAGCCTGATCAACTCTATGGGAAGGAGATGTGTCGCGCTGCATYAGGCAAATGGTGTCACACCAGATGCTGACAGTTTTTATTCCACGCACCCCATTTTTCTTATTATTTAATTAATACACTTTTTACGTTTATTTTAAGGTGTCTGTGACCAACAGATGCATATCTGTATTCCCAGTCTTGTGAAATAGATTAGGGCTGGATTATATTTATTTCCTTATGAACTGTAACTCAGTAAAATATTAAGTTGTTGCGTTTTTATATTTTTGTTCAGTGTAGTTTAACAAGTGGATTATTTTGCTCTTGACTCCCAGTCGCTTAGTAGCCTAGGCCTACTCACGAGCAAAAGGCTGACTTCACTGACTTGTCTCAATCAATGTAATTTTGTTTCACTGAATCCCTGTCTGTATAGGCTATTTGATTAATTGGTTTCTCGCTGGGCAAATAAGTAGTAGTGGTATAGCTCATCTGTCACTGATCAGAAACATTTAGCATCCAATAATGTAGCCCAAATCAAGTGTAGGCCTATTATTTTTCTCTGTCACTTTTATAGGCAACTCCAAAAGCCTGCAGATGTTGTACATAGGGTTGGAAACTTTGAGGGAAATTTCCAGAAATTTTCCATAGGAAATTAAGCCTGGGAATTTTGCTTAAATTCATCAAAAAAAGTTAGCTTATAACAGTGAACTTTTTTTGTCGGGTACACAAGGCAATTCTAGGTCTTGTGGCATATTTTGGTTAATCTATCCCCAATTCAATGGAATTGCAACCCCCCCACCTGCATGCACAGTGCATTCTTCCATCACATGTACAGCTTATTCTCAAGAGCTTGGGTTGCCTATAGTGAGACTAATGAGATGCTTTTGAGCCGACACTACTACACTGTCTGAGCCAAGGACTACATGCTTTCTGGTAGGTTTTGATTACAATACTGGATGGGGTGAATATATTTTATGACATACATTATTTTTTGTTAACTAGTAAATAGTAGCCTACAGCAAAGTGTATTTAAATAATTTCTAACTTAACAATTTCTGCTTTTAGTTTTTGCTACCATGTGGGTTTTAGCTTGCTTGAGCCTGTTAACCTGTCTAGCCCCGCCCCCCCCACATTCCACTGAAAAGGCAGCGCGCGAAATTCAAATTTGAAATATTTAACTTTCACACATTAACAAGTCCAATACAGCAAATGAAAGATAAACATCTTGTGAATCCAGCCAACATGTCCGATTTAAAAAATAATAATAATAATAAAAAAAAAAAATTTTTACAGCGAAAACACCACGTATATTTATGTTAGCTCACCACCAAATACAAAAAAGCACAGACATTTCTTTCACAGCACAGGTAGCTTGCACAAAACCCCCAAATAGAGATAGAATTAGTCACTAACCAAGAAACAACTTCATCAGATGACAGTCTTATAACATGTTATACAATAAATCTATGTTTTGTTCGAAAAATGTGCATATTTCAGGTATAAATCATAGTTTTACATTGCAGCTAAAATCACAAATATCACCAAAGCAGCTAGAACAATTACAGAGACCAACGTGAAATACCTAAATACTCATCATAAAACATTTATGAAAAATACATGGTGTACAGCAAATGAAAGATAAACATCTTGTGAATCCAGCCAATATTTCAGATTTAAGTGTTTTACAGCGAAAACACAATATAGCATTATATTAGCTTACCACAATAGCCAAACACACAACCGCATTTATTCACCGCAAAAACCAGCAAAAGATATAAAATTAATCACTAACCTTGACCAACTTCATCAGATGACAGTCTTATAACATCAGGTTATACAATACACTTATGTTTTGTTCGAAAATGTGCATATTTTGAGCTGCAAACCGTGGTTATACGTTGTGAATATGTAGCATCGATTCACCAAATTGTCCGGAAATATTTTGGACACTCACCTAATCTGACCAAAGAACTCATCATAAACTTTACTAAAAAATACATGTTGTACAGCAAATGAAAGATACACTAGTTCTTAATGCAATCGCCGTGTTAGAATTCTAAAAATAACTTTAGTACGACATACAGCTTACGTTATAGCGAGACAGCGCCTGCAATGAGGGCGGAAAATAGTACTAAACATTTTCCACAGAAATACGAAATAACATCATAAATGGTTCCTACTTTTGCTGAGCTTCCATCAGAATCTTGTACAAGGGGTCCTTTGTCCAGAACAATCGTTGTTTGGTTTTAGAATGTCCTTTTCTCCTGTCGAATTAGCAACCAAAGCTAGCCAAGTGGCGCGAAGCTGTCCATCHTCACCAAACGCAGAGAACGGAAAAAGCCAAAACTCCCAAAAACTTTCAATAATCTGATAAAACTATATTGAAAAAACATACTTTACGATGATATTATCACATGTATCAAATAAAATCAAAGCCGGAGATATTAGCAGTCTATAACGAAAGCTTTTCAGAAGGCAATCCAGGGTTCCTTCCCGCGCCTTGCTGAACAAAGGAAATAGTGGTCACGTCATTCCAAGAGCTCTTATTCGACCTCATATCTAGCTAGACACCCCATTTCACCTCTCACTGCCTGTTGACATCTAGTGGAAGGCGTATGAAGTGCATGTATATCCATAGATTTCAAGCAAATGAATAGGAAGGCCCTGGAACAGAGCCTCGATTTCAMATTTTTCWCTTCCTGACAGGAAGTTTGCTGCAAAATGAGTTCTGTTTTACTCACAGATATAATTCAAACGGTTTTAGAAACTTGAGTGTTTTCTATCCAATAGTAATAATAATATGCATATTGTACGATCTAGAATAGAGTACGAGGCCGTTTAAATTGGGCACGATTTTTTCCCAAAGTGAAAACAGCGCCCCCCTATCCCAAAGAAGTTAACAAGTGCATCAAGTTCCCTCAGCGCTCACAACAAGCAACCTCTGACAAAAGTCCCTCTACTTCTAGTCGAGGTGAAAATAATGAATCAGACACCTTATCGATAGCAACAGCTCATGGTCCTCCCGGAATCAGGAGTTTGACACAATGGAGGAACGTAGTCAGAAAAATGCTGACGAATGTCTTGCTCGAGCTGTATATGCAACTGGCTCACCTCTGATGCTCACAGGCAATGTGTATTGGAAGAGATTTCTGAATGTTCTTCGCCCAGCATACAGCCCTCCAACCAGACATGCTTTATCCACTCATTTGCTGGATGCAGAGTTCAACAGAGTACAAGTGAAGGTCAAGCAAATCAGATAAAGCAGACTGTATTGCAATCATCTCTGATGTGTGGTCGAATGTTCATGGGCAAGGAATAATAACCTACATCTCCACCCCTCAACCAGTATTCTACAAGAGCACAGACAAGGGTCAACAGACACACCGGTCTCTACATTGCAGATGAGCTGAAGGCAGTCATCAATGACCTTGGACCACAGAAGGTATTTGCACTGGTGACAGACAATGCTGCAAACATGAKGGCTGCTTGGTCTTAAGAGGAGTCCTACCCTCATCTGCTCCTCAACATTTACATTTACATTTAAGTCATTTAGCAGACGCTCTTATCCAGAGCGACTTACAAATTGGTGCATTCACCTTATGATATCTCAGTGGAACAACCACTTACAATAGTGCATCTAACCTTTTAGGGGGGGGGGTAGAAGGATTACTTTATCCTATCCTAGGTATTCCTTAAAGAGGTGGGTTTCAGGTGTCTCCGGAAGGTGGTGATTGACTCCGCTGACCTGGCGTCGTGAGGGAGTTTGTTCCACCATTGGGTGCCAGAGCAGCGAACAGTTTGACTGGGCTGAGCGGGAACTGTACTTCCTCAGAGGTAGGGAGGCGAGCAGGCCAGAGGTGGATGAACGCAGTGCCCTTGTTTGGGTGTAGGGCCTGATCAGAGCTGAAGGTACGAGGTGCCGTTCCCCTCACAGCTCCGTAGGCAAGCACCATGGTCTTGTAGCGGATGCGAGCTTCAACTGGAAGCCAGTGGAGAGAGCGGAGGAGCGGGGGGTAGTGAGAGAACTTGGGAAAGGTGAACACCAGACGGGCTGCGGCGTTCTGGATGAGTTGTAGGGGTTTAATGGCACAGGCAGGGAGCCCAGCCAACAGCGAGTTGCAGTAATCCAGACGGGAGATGACAAGTGCCTGGATTAGGACCTGCGCCGCTTCCTGCGTGAGGCAGGGTCGTACTCTGCGAATGTTGTAGAGCATGAACCTACAGGAACGGGTCACCGCCTTGATGTTAGTTGAGAACGACAGGGTGTTGTCCAGGATCACGCCAAGGTTCTTAGCACTCTGGGAGGAGGACACAATGGAGTTGTCAACCGTGATGGCGAGATCTGGAACGGGCAGTCTTCCCCGGGAGGAAGAGCAGCTCCGTCTTGCCGGGTTCAGCTTGAGGTGGTGATCCGTCATCCACACTGATATGTCTGCCAGACATGCAGAGATGCGATTCACCACCTGGTTATCAGAGGGGGGAAAGGAGAAGATTAATTGTGTGTCGTCTGCATAGCAATGATAGGAGACCATGTGGAGATAGACAGAGCCAAGTGACTTGGTGTATAGCGAGAATAGGAGAGGGCCTAGAACAGAGCCCTGGGGGACACCAGTGGTGAGAGCACGTGGTGCGGAGACAGATTCTCGCCACGCCACCTGGTAGGAGCGACCTGTCAGGTAGGACGCAATCCAAGCGTGGGCCGCGCCGGAGTGCCCAGCTCGGAGAGGGTGGAGAGGAGGATCTGATGGTTCACAGTATCAAAGGCAGCCGATAGGTCTAGAAGGATGAGAGCAGAGGAGAGAGAGTTAGCTTAGCAGTGCGGAGCGCCTCCGTGACACAGAGAAGAGCAGTCTCAGTTGAATGAAGTCTTGAAACCTGACTGATTTGGATCAAGAAGGTCATTCTGAGAGAGATAGCAGGAGAGCTGGCCAAGGACGGCACGTTCAAGAGTTGGAGAGAAAAGAAAGAAGGGATACTGGTCTGTAGTTGTTGACATCGGAGGGATCGAGTGTAGGTTTTTCAGAAGGGGTGCAACTCTCGCTCTTTGAAGACGGAAGGGACGTAGCCAGCGGTCAAGGATGAGTTGATGAGCGAGGTGAGGTAAGGGGAAGGTCTCCGGAAATGGTCTGGAGAAGAGAGGAGGGATAGGGTCAAGCGGGCAGGTTGTTGGGCGCGGCCGTTCACAAGACGCGAGATTTCATCTGGAGAGAGAGGGAGAAAGAGGTCAAAGCACAGGTAGGGCAGTGTGAGCAGAACCAGCGGTGTCGTTTGACTTAGCAAACGAGGATCGGATGTCGTCGACCTTCTTTTCAAAATGGTTGACGAAGTCATCAGCAGAGAGGGAGGAGGGGGAGGAGTATCAGGAGGGAGGAGAAGGTGGCAAAGAGCTTCCTAGGGTTAGAGGCAGATGCTTGGAATTTAGAGTGGTAGAAATTGGCTTTAGCAGCAGAGACAGAAGAGGAGAATGTAGAGAGGAGGGAGTGAAAGGATGCCAGGTCCGCAGGGAGGCGAGTTTTCCTCCATTTTCGCTCGGCTGCCCGAGCCCTTTTCTGTGAGCTCGCAATGAGTCGTCGAGCCACGGAGCAGGAGGGGAGGACCGAGCCGGCCTGGAGGATAGGGGACATAGAGAGTCAAAGGATGCAGAGAAAGGAGGAGAGGAGGGTTGAGGAGGCAGAATCAGGAGATAGGTTGGAGAAGGTTTGAGCAGAGGGAAGAGATGATAGGATGGAGAGGAGAGAGTAGCGGGGGAGAGAGAGCGAAGGTTGGACGGCGGCGGATACCATCCGAGTAGGGGCAGTGTGGGAAGTGTTGGATGAGAGCGAGAGGGAAAAGGATACAAGGTAGTGGTCGGAGACTTGGAGGGGAGTTGCAATGAGATTAGTGGAAGAACAGCATCTAGTAAAGATGAGGTCAAGCGTATTGCTGCCTTGTGAGTAGGGGGGGAAGGTGAGAGGGTGAGGTCAAAAGAGGAGAGGAGTGGAAAGAAGGAGCAGAGAGGAATGAGTCAAAGTGTAGACGTGGGGAGGTAAAGTCACCCAGAACTGTGAGAGGTGAGCCATCCTCAGGAAAGGAACTTATCAGGGCGTCAAGCTCATTGATGAACTCTCCAAGGAACCTGAGAGGGCGATAAATGATAAGGATGTTAAGCTTGAAAGGGCTGGTAACTGTGGACAGCATGGAATTCAAAGGAGGCGATAGACAGATGGGTCAGGGGGAGGAAAGAGAGAATGTCCACTTGGGAGAGATGAGGATCCCYGTGCCACCACCCCGCTGACCAGAAGCTCTCGGGGTGTGCGAGAACACGTGGGCAGACGAGGAGAGAGCAGTAGGAGTAGCAGTGTTATCAGTGGTAATCCATGTTTCCGTCAGTGCCAAGAAGTCGAGGGACTGGAGGGAAGCATAGGCTGAGATGAACTCTGCCTTGTTGACCGCAGATCGGCAGTTCCAGAGGCTGCCTGAGACCTGGAACTCCACGTGGGTCGTGCGCGCTGGGACCACCAGGTTAGAGTAGCAGCGGCCACGCGGTGTGAAGCGTTTGTATGGTCTGTGCAGAGAGGAGAGAACAGGGATAGACAGACACATAGTTGACAGGCTACAGAAGAGGCTACGCTAATGCAAAGGAGATTGGAATGACAAGTGGACTACACGTCTCGAATGTTCAGAAAGTTAAGCTTACGTTGCAAAAAATCTTATTGACTAAAATGATATAGTACTGCTGGCTGGTGAAATAGGCTAGCTAGCAGTGGCTGCGTTGTTGACTTTGTTTGAAAGTGTAGCTGGCTAGGTAACCTCTAACTGGCTAGGTAACCTCGACAATTACTCTAGACTACACAATTATCTTGGATACAAAGACGGCTATGTAGCCAGCTAATATCAAACAAATCAAACTGTTGTACTGTAATGAAATGAAATGTAATACTACCTGTAATACTACCTGTGGAGCAAAGCGGAATGCAACTACTCGCTCCAAACCAAACCGGAAGTGCGTATCGTAAAGGGAGAGGCAATAGAAGTGTTGTTTCTTGTATTATTGTCTTTTGTGTCTTTAGAGGACTGCTTCACCTTAATGTCCCCTTTCCCTTTTTTTCTGTCCTTATTTTGTCCCACTTTGTCCCTTCTTTGTCCCTTCTTCTCTTCTGCCAACTAGACACTCCTTGTTAGCTAGCTAGCTTCTTTCAGGAATGTCCCTAGCAACTGCCTAGCAACAGGTAAACAACTTAGCTAGCTAAGAAAACGGTATAATTTTATGAAAAATTMTTACTTTTTCAAAAGCCTTTCTTCTTTGTTTGCTGCTTGTTTGGTCTCCTATTCAGTTTGCAGTTTTCTTTTGATTTTTTTTCGATGTACTTTACTCTAAAAAAAAAAAACATTTAAATTTCAATATTTGTAGGAGCTCATCTTTTCAGCTGCTGCTGCTTAATTTGGAACTCCGGAACAGTTCCTTTTACTGTACAAGTGTACTGTATATTGTACAATAATGTATGGTAATGTCTTTCATTTTACAAATGTAAGATGGGGGCTGCAGGTAGCCTAGTGGTTAGAGCATTGGGATAGTAACCGAAAGGTTGCTAGATTGAATGCCAGAGCTGACAAGMTAAAAATGTGTCGTTCTGCCCCTGAACAAGGCAGTTAACCCACTGTTCCCCGGTAGGCTGTCATTGTAATAAATAATGTGTTCTTTACTGACTTGCCTAGGTAAATAACGGTTCAATAAAAAAGATGCAAGTAAAATGTCCTGATGGTTAATAAAGTAAGCTTCTTTATTATCTATCTTTTGACCGGAAAACATTGTAGGAACATGTATTAAAAGCCACTGTGCTTTCCTATAAATAAAATGTATGTTTTGCAGAATTGTACATTAAAAGCATTTATGGTCTTGTTATACAATTTCATGAAAGGACCACCAGATAAATGCATTGGTGAAGAGACACAAAAACCAATCAAACCAGAACAATATCCATTCCATCTCATCAGCATCACTTTGGGCATCTGCTGCCGAGCTCCATCTATCTACCACAGGTCTGGAGGACCGGACATTGACATGCATCAGGTGCCGATTGACTGCCAGTCGATGCGCTCACTGACCAGAAAGGTCTCGCGCTGTCAGGGGACCACCGCAAAAAACTTAGCGCTCAAAGTCAATCAAATTAGCTCCTTCCAGCCCACTAACTTATGAGCCGAGGAGCTGCAGCCAGCACTCCCATCCCAGGGAGCTGGTTATGTCTGTGGGGGGTGATCTAGGAAGGCACCCTATGGGGTAGGAAAAGGCTAGTGGAGACTATACGTAGCATTGATGAACTCAGAGGAAATTAGCAGCCCTGTTGAATAGTCTTTGATTCAAGAAAAGCATCACTCTGGGAATTTGTGAAGCGATGAAAAATAAAAATGCTTTTGGTTTCATTTGGAAACAATTATGGTTTTTGGATTGAAATGTTGTTATCCAACTTGGGGCTGCTGCTMTTTTGCATGTGAAACAGGCACAGGCAGACGTTGGTTGTTSCCCCCATTGTGTTTCTGTAGTCTCAGCAGGTAAGTGAATTCCTCTGGGGAGGACCAGACAACGGAAATCATGTTAAGATCAGAGTATTGACTTACTGCATATGAGTCTGCATCACGGGGATTGCTGCAGGGGTGTATCCTTGTCCCGCTCCATTTGTCTTATTGTAAGAACCTGTAGAGGACCGATGCCTTGCTAATGTTTTTCATGTCCTCAAGGACATCATGGCACTGAAAACGATGGATACACTCTACAAGAGAGCCAAGGAAATGGTTAGGTATGTGAAGGGTCATCAAGTTATAGCAGCAATCTACCTCACCAAGCAAGGTGAGAAGAATAAGAGCACCACATAGAAGCTGCCCAGCAACACCATTTGGGGTGGCGTTGTCATCATGTTTGACAGTCTCCTGGAGGGGAAGGAGTCTCTCCAAGAACTGGCCATATCACAGTCTACGYCTATGGACAGCCCAATCAAGAGGATCCTCCTGGATGATGTATTTTGGGAGTGGTAAGCAGCCTGAAACTTATAGCAGTAGCRATTGCACGGACTGAGYGAGARAATGCCATCCTGTCTGWTGTTCAGACTCTGCTTGCAGATGTAAGAGAAGAAATCCATACTAGCCTGCCCACTTCACTGTTGCTCCAAGCAGAGGAAACTGCAGTTCTGGAATACATCAAAAAGTGTGTATTCCAAAAAGTGTGAAGACTTCTGCCTGAAGCCCATACACGCTGCAGCGTACATGTTGGACCCCAAGTATACTGGATAGAGCATCCTGTCTGGTGCAGAGATCAACAAGGCCTATGGTGTCATCACTACTGTGTCTCGCCACAGGTTCTTGGCAGTCTGGTGAAGTACACTTCCAAGCAAGGGCTTTGGGATGGAGATGCAATATGGCAGTCGTGCCAACATATCTCATCAGCCACCTGGTGGAAGGGACTTGTGGATCTGAGGTTCTTTCCCCTGTTGCCTCCATCATGCTACAAATCCCAACATCAGCCACCGCAGAGCGCAGCTGGTCCTTGTTCGGGAACACACACACCAAGGCACGCAACAGGCTGACCAATACAAGGGTTGAAAAATTGGGGGCCATCCGGGCAAATTTTAGGCTTTTTGAGCCTGACAACGAGCCATCCTCAAGGTTGGAAAGTGACAGTGAAGATGAGGCCTCAGAGTCTGATGTTCAAGAGGTGGACATTGAGGAGGTCCAGGGAGAAGACATGGACAACCAAAGCTTTAGCTTCTAGACTCATTTTACAGATGTATGTTGAAAACGTTTTTGGGAGATGCGATGGCTCATTCAATATTCCCTTTTGTTGTTCAGTGAAATCATCCCATGTGAAGAGTCAACTCATTTAAAGTTAAATTTGTAACTAAATTGTTTTTTTATTTCTATTTGAAGGATTTAATCATTTGCAATTATCTACTTATGATAAGGTAAAAGGTTTGTTTGTCTCCATATATGGTAAATATATCCAATGCAAAAAACATCTACATTTTAAATGGCATTAATATTCATTTTCTTATATTCCTGTTAATTCCCATGGCAAGTTTCCACCTCTGAATATTCCCCAAGATGTGCAAGCCTAGTTGTACATGAGACTCACATGCTTTTGAAAATAGGATTGCTATTATTTTCTAACGGTGTRATGAGGATACTCTCAATGTAAGACCCTAAGCGTGCTCCCTTACTAAGTGGAGTGAGGGTAGGAAAGAGAGGAAAGGTAGATCGAAAAAGTATGGGTTTGAGTTCTGTTACAAAATATCACTTTTATATGACACCGGTTCCACATGTTCCTGTGACACAAATATTTGTGTTAAATTTTTACTATAAAATGTGTGTTTACTGTGATCGGGGTATGTGTGTCTTGTCTCTTTAATGAACCATTGATTTAATTAATTTGGACGTAGCATAATTCAACTCAAATGCCACTATTGTTTTGAAAATAAATGTTATTAGTCTTGTGTTTTAGGACATGCCTAAACAAATTAATAATGGATTTCTTTTTGATGGTGGATATTCACTGGATTTATTAAAATAGATGCACACCACTACTACCACTCATCACCAGCATCTGTATGGGAGATATAAAAGAGGTATTAAAGGCGTATGCAGGCAACAATGTGGTAAAACTGGGCCGGTTTGTAAGGTGGTCATATAAACATTGGCCTTTTTTTTTCACTGGAAAAATACCGTAAATCCTATGTGAAATCAGTTTAGGTCTGCCACGCTGAAGCTATAATCTCATTGGTGGGAGGATCCAGTTGATTAATCCAATTTATACTAATGCCTGTCTAACTGTCCTGTAAGGGGCTGATCAGACACTTGGTTTCCCAACGTTGTATAGCTATTAGCTACTCAGTATCTGGACAGGTGACTCTTGTAGGGCCTTATGCAAAACGTGAGTTAGGCCTACAAGTTATGATCAGCCCAATTTCTCAAGTCAAAACAACAATGAATGAATGTGTTAAATGTGTAATGTCTGCCTATCACTCACTAATTGGCCTCTCACTGTCTCAGGTGCTGGCGAGTCAGGGAAGAGTACAATTGTCAAACAGATGAAGTAAGTTTCTCGTTATCTACACAAAGTATTGGGACATTCACACATCATAAATTGTAATTTTGTAGTTACTTTTATTGTAAATAAGAATAGAATATGTTTGTAAACACTTCTACATTAATGTGCATTCTACCATGAATACTGTAATGACCCGGCTGGGTCATAAAGGGAAAAGAGACGGACTCTAGGTGTGCAGGTCAGAACACAGGTTTATTCATAAACTGGGCTATTGTTCCGGCCACAACCCACGCCGCTAAATGCCGAACGTACACAATGTTACCCTGTCGGGTCAAGAGTCACWCTCATAGGYACAGATCAAGGCACGAACAGAAGAGASAGAACAATGAGACAGTAATCCCTATTTATGCATTTCCAAATCCCGCGGTATTACCCATCATACCCCCCCAACCTTTCCATCTGTCCTGACATATTTAACCCCTGCTAGTAGCCATGAGAACCATAACACACCCACAAACACAGAACACAATACCGGGTCGTTACAATACAGATAATCCTGAATGAATCCTGAATAATGAGCGAGGAAAGTTAGACGCACAAATATCATACCCCCCAAAAATGCTAACCTCCCAAGTTTATTTTAATGGTGAGTGGTAAACATGTCTTGGGGGTATGATTTATTATTTTTTTCTATACATTTTTCATTCACGATTCATTCAGGATTTTACATTATCATGGTAGCGTCCACTTTAATGTAGAKGTGTTTAGAAACATAAATTCTTATTTACAATGAAAGTGACTCCTAAATGACACACTATATACTATTAATTTATATTGGGCACAAAATAATCTGAAACACAACCAAAACAAACAGCAAATGCTTCGAGCAAGTTCGTAGACTCAAGCTTGATGTAATCATTGCATGCTATGGATATAGGATCAAATACTTAACTTTTGACTACTTTAATACACAAGTGAATTTGTCCCAATACTTTGTCTCCTAAAATGGGGAGACTATGTACAAAACGAGCTGTAATTTCTAAACAGTTCACCCAATATGGATTAAAATACCCTCAAATTAAAGCTGAGGGTTAGCAAATGTATCTGTCAAAACATGGCATGTATTTCTGGCCGGCACCATCTTGGAAAGAGCACCTATGTTTACGATTATTTATCGATTTAGATTGACTAAAAAAATACAGGTTGGACAGCTAATGAAAGATGCATGGTTTTAATCGCAACCGCTGATTTAGATTTTAAAATTAAACGTTACTAGACAGTACATTGTGGAGTTACAGCCAGACTAGTGCCGCAAAAAAATGGCCGACAACTGCGTTTACATTTTTTCCACATAAATACGGAATAAAATCATAAATAACTTACTTTTGGACGAGCTTCCATCAGTATCTGGGCAATGTGTCCTTTGTCCAAAAGAATCGTTGCTTTTGTAAAACGACCTCTTCAACTTCAGAACTAGCAGCTAACAATAGCTACGTGGTCACACACATTCCAACATCCTCAAACGCAATACTAAGGAAAATCCGAAAAAAAATAGCAATATACTCGCATAAACTGATATAAATCGGTTTTCAAATAACTTCGTTATGATGTTTCTAACACCTATATCGAATTAAATCACAGACGGATATATCTTTGATCAATAACGAGAGCTTTTGAGCATGCCATTCTGATGTCCTCCCTTGCGTCCTGGCGAGCGTTCCAAAAGAAGGGACACTCACTTCCATTTTGCGTTTTATTAAACTCTGAGAAACACGTAGAGACGCCATTCCACTTTCATATGTTACTGACATCCAGGGAAGGCGGGTGCAGTTCATTTCGATCCATAGGCATACACAGAGCTTAAAACTGATCCGAGATCAGCGACTATTTTCAGAGCTCGCCAATGTCTCCTGTTATGA
>NC_036842.1:70761871-70791312 GCF_002910315.2 Salvelinus sp. IW2-2015 | reverse complement strand
CAGTTCTGCACTTAATTAACCTCATAGTCATTGTAGCATTCTTCCAAGATCCAAAGTGCTTGAGTACGGAGAGCCAAAACCCTCCCTCCCCCCCCGCCCCCCCCCCCCCCCCCCCCCCCCCCCCCCCCCCCCCCCCCCTCCCAGGATCAATCCATGCGAGGCGGTTCTATTCAGAGGAAAGTGTAAGCAGTACAAAGCGCGTGGTGTACAGCAACAGCATCCAAAGTCCATAATCGCCATCATCAGAGCCATGGGGCGCCTCAAAGATCGAATTTCTCCGATGCAGCCAGAGCCGGTGAGTGGAATAGGACACGGGAGCTTCTAGACACTGATCCAGAAGCAGTTTTGTGCTTTTTAACTCCTTTATAGTCAGGTTCTTAGGATGTAGGGCTAGGATGATACCAGTATCGCAATATTTTCCCATGGATAAATTGAAAACGATGAAGCAGACCCGGGCTTTTTCTGTTTCCTCCCAAACTCTGCTTTGTCCTGTTAAGAAAACCTTCTGTTATTATAAATGCGGTGCTAATAGTATGGAAAATAAGAGACATGTGAACTCGGGATGGACTTAACACAATGTGGTTTTCCAACGTTTAGGGCTGTGTTGTCTAAAGCAGTTAACTTGTTATTGGTACTATCGCCGGATGCGCGGGAAGCACCCCACAGTAAAATATAAGGGCTGGACTGAGCACTAGCGTGCACAAGTAAATAAATATCTGAAGATATCTATTAAAATTCACAAGGTCCAATGACACCCAGATGAAAAGATACAGATCTTGTGAATCCAGCCATCATGTTCTGATTTTGTAAATGTTGATACAGGGAAGTCACAATATGGTAAAATCTATTAGCTAACCACGAATACAAAGAGACACAACGTTTGTTTTGCACACCATTTTTTTTCCGGTGCATCATGAGCTATTCACTGAATTGCGATGCGTGAATGAAAGACTAGTATAATGATAAGCCACTAACCAGAAAACGAACTTCATAAGAGTGACAGCTTGATATACATATTTATGGTATAGCATATGTTTTTTTGGAAAAATGTGGCATATTTCAGGGTTATAATATCACAGTTCTACATTGTTGCGAGCTGCAATCTGACGAAATAGAGTGGAAGAGCCGGAATAATTACAGAGACCGACCCGTCAATTACCAAAAATACTCCATCCTAAAACATTTCTGAAAAAATACACAGCACCAGCAATTGAAGACACAGATCTTGTGAATCCAGACAATATTTCAGATTTTCTAAGTGTTTTACAGCGAAAAGACCAATGTAATCGTGTATATTAGCATAACGTCAGGCTAACATCACCCCCGCATTGAATCAAGCAAAAAAACAGCGTAACGTTTATCGCCCCACCAAAATATATAAATTTTTTCACTAACCTTCTCAGAATTCTTCAGATGACAGTCCTGTAACATCATATTACACAATGCATATAGAGTTTGTTCGAAAATGTGCGTATTAGCATCACAAATCGTGGTTATGCAATGTAATCTGTGTCAAAACATGGCATGTTTTCTGGCCGGCACCATCTTGGAAGGCACCTATGTTTACGATTATTTATCGATTTAGATTGACTAAAAAAATACAGGTTGGACAGCTAATGAAAGATGCATTGGTTATTAATTGCAACCGCTGATTTAGGATTTAAAATTAACGTTACTAGACATACATTGGAGTACAGCCAGACTAGTGCCGCAAAAAATTGCCGACAACTGCCGTTTACATTTTTCCACATAAATACGGAATAAAATCATAAATAACTCTACTTTTGGACGAGCTTCCATCAGTATCTGGGCAATGTGTCCTTGTCCAAAAAGAATCGTTGCTTTGTTGTAAAACGACCTCTTCAACTTCGAGAACTAGCAGCTAACAAAGTACGTTGGCACACACATGTCCAAATCCTCAAACGCAAATACTAAGGAATCCGAAAAAATAGCAATATACTCGCATAAACTGATATAAATCGCTGTTTCAAATAACTTCGTTATGAGTTTCTAACACCTATTATCGAATAGCTCTCTTCTATGATTTTCGCTGTAGAACGAGTTCTGGTTCACCCACAGACATAATTCAAACGGTTTTAGAAACTAGAGATTGTTTTCTATCCAATAGTAATAATAATATGCATATTGTACGAGCAAGAATTGAGTACGAGGCAGTTTAATTTGGAAATTTGGTGAGGGAAAGCTGATCCTAGATCTGGGAGTCTAGGAGGGGTGGAGATTGTGAGTTAATGGGGTTAAACGGCAGGCGGTAGGGTTCGACTGTAAGAGGCAGGGGTAGGGTTGATTAGGGCGTTATAGCCAACCTATAGCATATGGTATTTTTGACGGTTTGACATGTTTTTGATTTAATAAAAGTTCTACATTTGCTTTGTGTAGTGTGTGACCCTAGGGTGGCAACACATACACTACCGTTCAAACATTTGGGGTCACTTAGAAATTTCCTTGTTTTTGAAAGAAAAGCACACAAAAAAATGCCCATTAAAATAACATCAAATTGATCAGAAATACAGTGTAGACATTGTTAATGTTGTAAATGACTATTGTAGCTGGAAACACCAGATTTTTTCTTTTCTTTAAATGGAATATATACAGAGGCCCATTATCAGCAACCATCACTCCTGTGTTCCAAAGTCACGTTGTGTTAGRTAATCCAAGTTTATCATTTTAAAAGGCTAATTGATCATTAGAAAGCCCTTTTGCAATTATGTTAGCACAGCTGAAAATTGTTGTTCTGATTTAAAGAAGCAATAACACTGGCCTTCTTTAGACTAGTTGAGTGTCTGGAGCATCAGCATTTGTGGGTTTGATTACAGGCTCAAAATGGCCAGAAACAAATAACTTTCTTTTGAAACTCGTTAGTCTATTCTTGTTCTGAGAAATGAAGGCTATTCCATGTGAGAAATTGCCAAGAAACAGAATATCTCGTACAACGCTGTGTAATATTCCCTTCACAGAACAGCGCAAACTGGCTCTAACCAGAATAGAATGGCCCTTGATCAACATCATAAAACATGAATTTAAAAAAATTCTCTTTTTCTGTAGTCCCACCCATTTAAGTGCTCTCAATCAGTATCACTCAACATACCAGTTACAGCCAATAAGAACTGCTAACAGGGTCTGTCTGCCTGCCTGCCTGCCTATTGGCTCTTTCACCGCAGATGAGATCACTACACTGCCTGATACCAGAGTGTGCTTTACACTTTACTCAGTGGTGAGTTAGCCATAACTGAGTCCATGGTGTTTATAATAAACTGTATCCAATCAACATCTAGCCTTCAACATTGCTTGTTTTGTATTCTGCTGAGCATCATGATCTACTTTTACATATTGTTCGGTGGCTAAGCAAGGGTAATAATGCTTTCGAGAGCAGCCTATGTGAGCTTAGGGAGGAGATGCTTTTCTCCTCAATTGCCGCCAAAAGACAGCCAACACATATCTAGCAAATGCTTGATGAGTTTTTATCAGATGTTCTATTTTTTTGTGACATTTTCAATCAATTGAATGGACTCAATTTGGGACTACGGGGAAGTTTAAAACTGTTATTGACATGATTGAAAAACAAACATTATTTTCTCCTGATTTGAGCCCAAACAATACACTCAATTCCTTACAACTATATTCAGTCATCAGTACAGATCACTCCCGTGATGTCAGAGTTTTTAGATAAACTCATCAAATCTTGTTGCAAAGTTAGCTTTCAGTTTAAATCCCCACAGAGGTGGTGCAGTTTGTTATAGGGACCCGTTCTCTACTAATGTGGGGGGCAAGAGACTTCTCTGCAAAAGCTAGTCAACTGAGATATATGCAACGCATAAAAAGTTATGTGTAAAACAAATACATTTAATTWAAAAAAAAAAATATATTTCATTATTTTCTATTACCTTTCTATTTAACTAGGCAAGTCAGTTAAGAACATTCTTATTTACAATGACTGCCTACCCTGGCCAAACCCGGACGACACTGGGCCAATTGTGCGGCGCCCTATGGGACTCCCAATCATGGCCAGACGTGATGCAGCCTGGATTTGAACCAGGTACAGCAGTTCTCTTGCACTGAGTAGCAGTGTCTTAAACCACTGCGCCACTCGGGAGCCAATATGATTCTGGTCAACTGAGATATGTCATGCGTTAAAGGTTTCCTGTGTGTAAATAAAGATTAAGCTATGTAAAACGGACATGTGACGTGATACAGGTCAAGTGTGTAATCAGTACAAATGTGTTCCACTATTTAGCCTAATTCTGTGCATCAAATTGTTTAATTGTAAAGCACTTTTAGCAACATTTAATTTTAATAAAAGTGCTTTATAAGATTGTAATTGTTTGTGCATTGTTTTATATAGCGGTTTTAGGAAGTGTAATCCCATGTAGAAAATGTCTGGGGCCCCCCAGTTAATAACCATTTTAAAATCTAGCCCCTCTAAGAATATAGTTGAATATCCCAAACTTCACCCAGCTAGAGGCTCTGCAAGTCATATTAGGTTTAAAACAATAGGGAGAATGTCAGAATAAACCCTACCTTACTGCTTTTGCCTCCTAACCGTTGGTTGTGTCTCCTGTCCCCCACCAGGATGATGCTCGTCAGCTGTTTGTGCTGGCGGGATCGGCAGAGGAGGGCTTCATGACCGGCGAACTGTCCGGAGTCATCCAGCGCCTCTGGAAGGACGGTGGGGTCCAGGCCTGCTTCAGCCGGTCACGAGAGTACCAGCTCAACGACTCCGCCGCCTAGTGAGTAGCAAACACACACACACAACAGAGTTCTGCCCCAAGGTTCTTTAACAAGGGGGTGTAGATGAGTAACGAGGTGGGGCGCAGCGCGTTTTTGAACCATTCTATAACTAGAGGACCCCTGATGAGTGATAGTACTATATTTTTGCTCGCTAGGTCTGTCTACGTTAAGTGCTGCCTGTCTTCCTAGGTGCCTACTTGGTGTGTGGACTACTGACTGCTCATAACTTGCAGATGATTGACACATCAACCAGGATTAAGGGGCAGGGCAATTTGTGACTTGTTTGGGTAATCAGTGGCTGTTTAGGAGGGGGAGTGGTTTCTCCTCTCCTAGGCAATCAGCAATATGTACAGGGAGGTGTGCTCTTCACCTCTGCTAGGCAATTAGTACTTCAGTCTCCCCTGGTTTCTCAGCAGCAGTCGTGGCGGTCTTGTCGCCAAAACTTAGACTGTTCTGACGAGTTGTTCTTTGAGAAAGGCGCCACACCAGTATCTTACCTAGTTATTTTTTTTATCTAATTTAGCTCTTTTGTAGCTTTGGCATACTGTTTTTCTATACCTGTTTACTCCTCTCCTTGTAGGCTTTACAGATGCTCCCCATGCCTTGGCTGCAACCCTTCTAATTTAATGTACTCTGCACGCACAACTCCAGTGGAATTACGTATCTCTGGCAGCGTTTGGAACTGCCGATCTGCGGTGAAGAACACTGAGTTCATCTCAGCCTATGCTGCCATTGTCCCTTGACTTTTTTGGCCTTGACGGAGACCTAGATCACCCCAGAGAACACTGCTACTCCATCTGCTCTCTCTTCATTTGACTACGTTTTCTCTCATAGTCCAAGAGCATGTGGTTGTCGCAGTGGTGGCACAGGGCTACTCATTTCTCCTAACTGGAGATTTTCTCATCTCACTCCCACCGCTCCATCCTCATTTGAATTCCATGCTGTCACTTCTCCACTCTCAACTTTGTCATCTATTGCCCACCAGGTGCCCTTGGAGAGTTCCTCAATGAGATTGACACTTTGATAAGCTAATTTCCTGACGATGGCTTACCACTCTTCATACTTGGCGACTTCAACATCACTGCATTGGTCTTAAATTCATTTCTTTCCAACTCTCTCTTTCCCCTCCTTGTCTCTTGACCTCACCCTTTCCCAATCCCCTCCAACTCACAAGGCAGGCAATATGCTTGAACTCATCTTTACTAGAGGCTGTTTGCCTACTAATCTCACTGCAACCCCCCTCAAGGTCTCTGGTCACTACTTTGTTTCTTTTTCTCCAATCTTAGCCCTTACCCAGATGGTCATGAACCTTCTCTATCGCGCTCGCATATATATATTTCATCATCATGTCTTCTATCAATCAATCAATCAATCAAGTTTATTTTATATAGCCCTTCGTACATCAGCTAATATCTCGAAGTGCTGTACAGAAACCCAGCCTAAAACCCCAAACAGCAAGCAATGCAGGTGTAGAAGCACGGTGGCTAGGAAAAACTCCCTAGAAAGGCCAAAACCTAGGAAGAAACCTAGAGAGGAACCAGGCTATGAGGGTGCAGTCCTCTTCTGGCTGTGCCGGGTGGAGATTATAACAGAACATGGCCAAGATGTTCAAAATGTTCATAAATGACAAGCATGGTCAATAATAATCAGGAATAATGTCAGTTGGCTTTTCATAGCCGATCATTAAGAGTTGAAAACAGCAGGTCTGGGACAGGTAGGGGTTCCATAACTGCAGGAAACAGTTGAAACTGGAAACAGCAGAAGGCCAGGTGGACTGGGACAGCAAGGAGTCTCATGCCAGTAGTCCTGACGTATGGTCTAGGCTCAGTCCTCCAAGAGAGAGAAAGAAAGAAAGAGAGAATTAGAGAGAGCATCTTAAATTCACACAGGACACTGGATAAGACAGGAGAAGTACCCAGATATAACCAACTGGCCTAGCCCACACAAAACTACTGCAGCATAAATACTGGAGGCTGAGACAGGAGGGGTCAGGGACACTGTGGCCCATCCGATGAATACCCGGACAGGCCAAACAGGAAGGATATAACCCCACCCACTTGCCAAAGCACAGCCCCCGCACCACTAGAGGATATCTTCAACCACCAACTTACAATCCTGAGACAAGGCGAGTATAGCCCACAAATCTCCACCACAGCACAAACCAAGGGGGGGCGCCAACCCAGACAGGAAGATCACGTAGTAACTCAACCCACTCAAGTGACGCACCCCTCCTAGGGACGGCAATGAAAGAGCACCAGTAAGCCAGTGACTCAGCCCCTGTATAGGGTTAGAGGTAGAGAATCCCAGTGGAGGGGAACGGCCAGGCAGAGACAGCAAGGGCGGTTCGTTGCTCCAGAGCCTTTCGTTCACCTTCACACTCTTGGCCAGACTACACTCAATCATATGACCCACTGAAGAGATGAGTCTTCAGTAAAGACATAAAGGTTGAGACACGAGTCTGCGTCTCCTCACATGGGTAGGCAGACCATTCCATAAAAATGGAGATCTTATAGGAGAAAGCCTGCTCCAGCTGTTTGCTTAGAAATTCTAGGGACAATTAGGAGGCTGCGTCTTGTGACGTAGCGTACGTGTGGATATGTACGGCAGGACCACTCGGAAAGATAGGTAGGAGCAAGCCCATGTAGCGCTTTATAGGTTAACAGTAAAACTTGAAATCAGCATTGCATTAACAGGAAGCCAGTGTAGGGAAGCTAGCACTGGAGTAATATGATCAAATTTTTTGGTTCTAGTCAGGATTCTAGCAGCCGTATTTAGCACTAACTGAAGTTTATTTAGTGCTTTATCCGGGTAGCCGGAAAGTAGAGCATGCAGTAGTCTAACCTAGAAGTAACAAAAGCATGGATACATTTTTCTGCATATTTTTTGGACAGAACATGTCAGATTTTTGCAATGTTACGTAGATGGAAAAAGCTGTCCTTGAAACAGTCTTGATATGTTCGTCAAAAGAGAGTATCAGGGTCAAGAGTAACGCCGAGGTCCTTCACAGTTTATTTGAGACGACTTTACAACCATCAAGATAAATGTAGATTCAACAGAATTCTCTTTGTTTCTTGGGACCTAGAAACAGCATCTCTGTTCTGTCCGAGTTTAAAAGTAGAACGTTTTCAGCCATCCATTCTTATGTCTGAAACACAGGCTTTCTAGCGAGGGCAATTTTGGGCTTCACCATGTTTCATTGAAATGTACAGCTGTGTGTCATCGCGATAGCAGTGAAAGTTAACATTATGTTTTTGAATAACATCCCCAAGAGGTAAAATATATAGTGAAAACAATAGTGGTCCTAAAACGGAACTTTGAGGAACACCGAAATGTACAGTTGATTTGTCAGAGGACAAACCATTCACAGAGACAACTGATATCTTTCCGACAGATAAGATCTTAACCAGGCAGAACTTGTCCGTGTAGACCAATTTGGGTTTCCAGTCTCTCCAAAAGAATGTGGTGATCGATGGGTGTCAAGGCATCACTAAGGTCTAGTAGCACGAGGACAGATGCAGAGCCTCGGTCTGACGCCATTAAAAGGTATTTTACCACCTTCACAAAGTGCAGTCTCAGTGCTATGATGGGGTCTAAAACCAGACTGAGCATTTCGTATGCATTGTTTGTCTTCAGGAAGGCAGTGAGTTGCGCAACAGCTTTTTCTAAATTTTTTGAGAGGAATGGAAGATTCGATATAGGCCGATAGTTTTTTATATTTTCGGGTCAAGGTTGGGCTTTTTCAAGGCTTGTAATTACTGCCACTTTTAGTGAGTTTGGTACACATCCGGTGGATAGAGAGCCGTTTATTATGTTCAACATAGGAGGGCCAAGCACAGGAAGCAGCTCTTTCAGTAGTTTAGTAGGAATAGGATCCAGTATGCAGCTTGAAGGTTTAGAGGCCATGATTATTTTCATCATTGTGTCAAGAGATATAGTACTAAAACACTTAAGTGTCTCTCCCGATCCCAGGCCCTGGCAGAGCTGTGCAGATCCAGGACAGCTAAGCCCTGGAGGAATACGCAGATTTAAAGAGGAGTCCGTAATTTGCTTTCTAATGATCATGATCTTTTCCTCAAAAGTTCATGAATTTATTACTGCTGAAGTGAAAGCCATCCTCTCTTGGGGAATGCTGCTTTTTAGTTAGCTTTGCAACAGTATCAAAAATAAATTTTGGATTATTCTTATTTTCCTCAATTAAGTTGGAAAAGTAGGATGATCGAGCAGCAGTGAGGGCTCTTCGATACTGCACGGTACTGTCTTTCCAAGCTAGTCGGAAGACTTCCAGTTTGGTGTGGCGCCATTTCCGTTCCAATTTTCTGGAAGCTTGCTTCAGAGCTCGGGTATTTTCTGTATACCAGGGAGCTAGTTTCTAATGACAAATGTTTTTCGTTTTTAGGGGTGCAACTGCATCTAGGGTATTGCGCAAGGTTAAATTGAGTTCCTCAGTTAGGTGGTTAACTGATTTTTGTCCTCTGACGTCCTTGGGTAGGCAGAAGGAGTCTGGAAGGGCATCAAGGAATTTTTGTGTTGTCTGAGAATTTATAGCACGACTTTTGATGCTCCTTGGTTGGAGTCTAAGCAGATTATTTGTTGCGATTTCAAACGTAATAAAATGGTGGTCCGATAGTCCAGGATTATGAGGAAAAACATTAAGATCTACAACATTTATTCCATGGGACAAAACTAGGTCCAGAGTATGACTGTAGCATTGAGTAGGTCCAGAGACATGTTGGACAAAACCCACTGAGTCGATGATGGCCTCGAAAGCGTTTTGGAGTGGGTCTGTGGACTTTTCCATATGAATATTAAAATCACCAAAAATTAGAATATTATCTGCTATGACTGCTATGACTACAAGGTCCGATAGGAATTCAGGGAACTCAGAGAGGAACGCTGTATATGGCCCAGGAGGCCTGTAAACAGTAGCTATAAAAAGTGATTCTATCATCTCTCCCTTTTGCTAAATCCTTCTCCCTCAGCCGGTCACCTCTCCTGATTCTGCTTCTTCGACCCTACTCTCCTCCCTTTCCGCGTCCTATGATTCGCATTGTCGCCTTTCCGCTCGGGCTTCCTCTCCTGCTCCGTGGACAAGTGACTCATTGCAAGCTTACAGAACAGGCTGCTGGCAGCTGAGTGAAAAATTGAGTAAAACTAAACTTCCTGGGGACTGATCATCCTTTCACTCACTCCTCTACCTTCTCTTCTTCTGTATCTGCTGCACAATGCATGTCTCTCCAGAATTTGCTCTCTCCCACCAATTTGTGCACACACATTTTTTCGTAACTTCCTTGTGTGAATTGTTTGATTGTTAGTCTATCAATTTCCTATTTACACACATCAGTAGTAGTACATTTACCGTTAATTCTTTTCATTTCTAATCTACAATGTTTGTTTGGTTACGGTCATTTCTGTTAAAGCATTCAATATATTATTCCAGTCTTTTACCAATCTCATTGTCGGAGTGGACACGTTGTTTGCAGACCGTATGCTAACACTTGTGAAAACAAGTTTTGGTTTATTTCATTCCATTTATGAGTTTTGTGAATTTAGTCATTGTCTTTCGTTTGGAGCGCTCTTATCAATGTTGAGTAAGGATTGCGTATAGAAGTAGGCCTGTAGGCTGCATGACCTGCTCACAAATATAGGCATATAGATGTGCCCATTTGGGGATCTGATAGTATTTCTGATTGGCTTAAGCAACACCAAAAATGAGCTGTGGAGCTTCTCAAAGGAATGTTTTCTTGCTGTATGAGGCAAAGTAAGTCTGTTTTTAAATTCATTGAGAATGACAATTGTTCCTCAATGATTTTGAAAAATATTTCCAGCTCTCTCCCTTTTCGATAACCACTCAACGTAAAAGGGGAAAAATGTCATGCTCTGATCCAGTGGAAACGTCATAAAATAGGCCTACTTGAATACTTACTAGAGGTCGACCGATTATGATTTTTCAACGCCGATACCGATTATTGGAGGACCCAAAAAAGTCGATAACGATTAATCGGCCGATTTTTAAAATGTATTTATTTGTAATAATGACAATTACAACAATACTGAATGAACACTTATTTTAACTTAATATAATACATCAAAATCAATTTAGCCTCAAATAAATAATGAAACATGTTCAATTTGGTTTAAATAATGCGAAAACAAAGTGTTGGAGAAGAAAGTAAAAGTGCAACATGTGCCATGTAAGAAAGCTAACGTTAAAGTTCCTTGCTCAGAACATGAGAACATATGAAAGCTGGTGGTTCCTTTTAACATGAGTCTTCAATATTCCCAGGTAAGAAGTTTTAGGTTGTAGTTATTATAGGAATTATAGGACTATTTCTCTCTATACGATTTGTATTTCATATACCTTTGACTATTGGATGTTCTTATAGGCACTTTAGTATTGTGTGTAACAGTATAGCTTCCGTCCCTCTCCTCGCTCCTACCTGGGCTCGAACCAGGAACACATCGACAACAGCCACCCTCGAAGCAGCGTTACCCATGCAGAGCAAGGGGAACAACTACTCCAAGTCTCAGAGCGAGTGACGTTTGAAATGCTATTAGCGCGCACCCCGCTAACTAGCTAGCCATTTCACATCGGTTACACCAGCCTCATCTCGGGAGTTGATAGGCTTGAAGTCATAAACAGTGCAATGCTTGAAGCATTGCGAAGAGCTGCTGGCAAAACGCACAAAATTGCTGTTTGAATGAATGCTTACGAGCCTGCTGGTGCCTACCATCGCTCAGACTGCTCTATCAAATCATAGACTTAATTATAACATAATAACACACAGAAATACGAGCCTTAGGTCATTAATATGATCGAATCCGGAAACTATCATCTCAAACAAATATTTTTTTCTTTCAGTGAAATACGGAACCGTTACGTATTTTATCTAACGGGTGGCATCCATAAGTCTAAATATTCCTGTTACATTGCACAACCTTCAATGTTATGTCATAATTACGTAAAATTCTGCCAAATTAGTTCGCAACGAGCCAGGCGGCCCAAACTGTTGCATATACCCTGACTCTGCGTGCAATGAACGCAAGAGAAGTGACACAATTTCACCTGGTTAATATTGCCTGCTAACCTGGATTTCTTTTAGCTAAATATGCAAGTTTAAAAAATATATACTTCTGTGTACTGATTTTAAGAAAGGCATTGATGTTTATGGTTAGGTATAGTCGTGCAACGATTGTGCTTTTTTCGCAAATGCGCTTTTGTTAAATCATCCCCCGTTTGGCGAAGTTGGCTGTCTTTGTTAGGAAGAAATAGTCTTCACACAGTTCGCAACGAGCCAGGCGGCCCAAACTGCTGCATATACCCTGACTCTGTTGCAAGAGAAGTGACACAAAGAAATTCATGTTAGCAGGCAATATTAACTAAATATGCAGGTTTAAAAATATATACTTATGTATTGATTTTATGTATGTATTGACTTCTTATGGCTGCAGTCCCGTTAACGGGATCGATATGACAACAGCCAGTCGAAGTGCAGGGCGCCAAATTCAAAAAACAGAAATCTCATAATTAAAATTCCTCAGACATTCATGTGTCTTATATCATTTTAAAGGTAATCTTATTGTTAATCCCACCAAAGTGTCCGATTTCAAATAGGCTTTTCAGCGAAAGCACTACAAACGATTATGTTAGGTCAGCACAAAACCACAATAATCACAGCCATTTTTCCCAGCTAAAGGTAGCTTCACAAAAACCAGAATAGAGATAAAATGAATCACTAACCTTCGATTATTTTCATCAGATGACACTCATAGGACTTCATGTTACACAATTACATGCATGTTTTGTTGATTAAATTCATATTTATATAAAAATAATCTGAGTTTACATTGAGGCGACTAGATTCACTAGTTGCAAAAACATCAAGTGACTTTGCATAGCCACATCGTTTCAACGAAATACTCATCATAAATATAGATGATAATAAAAGTTATACACATGGAATTATAGATATACCTCTCCTTAATGCAACCGCTGTGTCAGATTTCAAAAAAACTTTACGGAAAAAGAAACGCACGCTATAATCTGAGACGGCGCTCAAAGTAAAATACCACAGCTGCAAAGATGGCGTCAACATAAACACGAAAATACATGATAAATATTCCCTTACCTTGATGATCTACATCAGAAAGCACACCAGGAATCCCAGGTCCACAATAAATGTTTGTTTGTGTCGAAAAAAATTATTATGTCCAAATACTTCTTTTGTTACGCGGTCTGGTTTACATATCCAAACGCTAATTCTGGTCAGCGTTATATCGGACAAAGACTTCAAAAAAAGTGATATTACCGGTCGAAGAAACATTTCAAACTAAGTACACATCAATCATTAGATGTTTTAACATATAGCTTCAATAAAGTTCCAACCGGAGTATTCCTTCTTGTCTTCGTGAGCCATGGAACGCAAGTGACTTCCACGAGAAAAAGCATGATCAGAAAATGGCTGCTTGATGGACACCTGACTGATTCTGCTCTCATCTGTCCCACAACATCATAGAAGTCTCAATAATTTCTATTGATGGTTGACATCTAGTGGAACCCCTAGGCAGTGCACAATCATTCATAGCTCAAGGGATTCTTTAGGGACTCTGGTGAATACATGCAAGCTCAGATTTCTGACTTTCTTTTTGATTTCAACTCAGGATTTTGCCTGCCAATATGAGTTCTGTTAATCTCACGACATAATTCAAACAGTTTTAGAAACTTTAGCGTTTTCTATCCATACTATAAAAATATGCAAATATTAGCAACTATGACTGAGGAGAGGCAGTTTGATATGGGCACACTTTCATCCAAGCTACTCAATACTGCCCCTTCAGCCATAAGAAGTTAATGTGTGAAAGTTACATATTTCTAAAAAATATTTTTGAATTTCCCGCGCTGCCTTTCAGCGGAATGTTGTGGAGGGGGTTCCACTAGCGGAACGTGTCCTAGAAGCTACCTATGCGGTAGAAATTAACCTATCACAAAACCGCCAAATAGAGATATAATTAGTCACTAACCAAGAAACAACTTCATCAGATGACAGTCTTATAACATGTTATACAATAAATGTATGTTTGTTCGAAAATGTGCATATTTGAGGTATAAATCATAGTTTTACATTGCAGCTACATCAAAAATATCACCAAAGCAGCTAGAACAATTACAGAGAGCAACGTGAAATACCTAAATACTCATCATAAACAATTTATGAAAAATACATGGTGACAGCAAATGGAAAGATAAACCTCTTGTGAATCCAGCCAATATTTCAGATTTAAGTGTTTTACAGCGAAACACAATATAGCATTATATTAGCTTACCACAATAGCCAAACACACAACCGCATTATTCACGCCATAGATAGCATTCGCAAAAACCAGCAAAATATAAAATAATCACTAACCTTGACCAACTTCATCAGATGACAGTCTTATAACACAGGTTATCAAACACTTATGTTTTGTTCGAAAATGTGCATATTTAGAGCTGCAAACCGTGGTTATACATTGTGAATATGTAGCATCGATTCACCAGAATGGCCGGAGCTAGTTTGGACACTCACCTAATCTGACCAAAGAACTCATCATAAACTTTACATAAAAATACTTAAAAATGAAAGATACACTGGTTCTTAATGCAACCGCCGTGTTAGATTTTTAAAAATAACTTTCCCATAAAAACAGCTTGCGTTATTGCAGACAGCGCCCGCAAAACGCAGAGAATAGGAATAACATTTTCCACAGAAATACGAAATAACATCATAAATTGTTCTTACTTTTGTTGAGCTTCCAATCAGAATCTTGTACAAGGAGTCTAGGTCGAGGATAAATCGTTGTTTGGTTTTAGAATGTCCATTTCTTCTGTCGAATTAGCAACCTTAGCTAGCCATGTGGCGCGAAACATGCCCATCTTCTCTCGACGCAAAGAACGGAAAATTCCAATCAGTCCAATAAACGTTGAATAAACTGATGAAACTCGGTTGAAAAAACCTACTTTATGATGTTTTTCTAATATGTATCAAATAAAAACAGAGCCGGAGATATTAGCCGTGTATACCGAACGCTTATCATAAGACAATATGGAGGTGCTTCCCGCGCCTAGGTAGAGAAAGGAAATTCTGGACACGTCATTCCAAGAGCTCTTGTTCGACCTCAGATCAAGCTAGACACCCCATTCCACCTTCCACTGCCTGTTGACATCTAGTGGAAGGCGTATGAAGTGCATGCATAGCCATAAATATTAGGCAATTGAATAGGCAGGTCCTGGAACAGAGCATCGTTTTCAGATTTTTCACTTCCTATCTGGAAGTTTGCTGCAAAATGAGTTCTGTTTTACTCACAGATATAATTCAAACAGTTTTAGAAACTTGAGTGTTTTCTATCCAATAATAATATGCATATTGTACGATCTAGAATAGAGTATGAGGCAGTTTAATTTGGGCATGATTTTTTCCAAAGTGGAAACAGCGCCCCCGTATTGACAAGAAGTTAACTTCTTGTTAATCCGGCCTTCAAAAAGGCTTCACGGCGAAAGCAAAACATAKGATTATCTGAGGACAGCACCCCGCATACAAACACATGAAAATCATATTTCAACCAGGCAGGTGCAACACAAAAGTCAGAAATAGTCATATAAAAAATGCCTTACCTTTGATGATCTTCTGTTGTAACTGGGACCTTTTGGAGTGCCATCACAAATGGTCCTTTTGTTCGATAATGTCATTTTTATCCATAAAAACTCAGTTTAGCTGGCGCGCTTCAGTCAATAATCCCCTCAGTTTCCCTCCATCAAAATGCATACAAAATGAATCCCAAATGTTACTAATAAACTTTTCCAAACAACGTTTATAATCAAACCTTAGGTATCCTAATACGCAAATAAACTATACAATTTAAGACTGAGAATAGTATGTTCATTACCGGAGATAAGAAAGAACACGCTTTCCTCCACGCTCTTGGAAACACTACAGCCAAAATAGAAGCCACCTAGAAAAAGTACAATTTCTGGGTCATTTTTCCAAAAACCAGCCTGAAACTCTTTCTAAAGACTTGACATCTAGTGGAAGCCCTAGGAACTGCAATTTGGGAGTACTTGGGCTTATAATTATAGTACTAGCCATTGAAAATAGTAGTAAGCTGACTTTTTGGGGGGGGGGGGTTGTCCTCGGGGTTATGCCTGCCATATCAGTTCTGTTATACTCACAGACATAATTTTAACAGTTTTAGAAACTTTAGTGTTTTCTATCTAAATCTACCAATTATATGCATATCCTAGCTTCTGGGCCTAAGTAACAGGCAGTTAACTTTGGGCACGCTTTTCATCCGGATGTCAAAATACTGCCCCCTACCCCAGAGAGGTTAACTGCACCTCAGATTGCAGCCCACATAAATGCTTCAGAGTTCAGTTAACCGACACATCTCAACATCAACTGTTCAGAGGAGACTGTGTGAATCAGGCCTTCATGGTCAAATTTCTGTAAAGAACCCACTACTAAAGGACACCAATAAGAAGAAGTGACTTGTGTGGGCCAAGAAACACGAGCAATGGACATAAGCCCGGTGGAAATCTGTCCTTTGATCTGATGAGTCCAAATCTTTGCAAGATGCGGAGTAGGTGAACGGATGATCTCCACATGTGTGGTTCCCACCGTGAAGCATGGAGGAGGGGGTGTGATGGTATGGGGTGCTTTGATGGTGACACATTGTGATTTATTTAGTATTCAAGGCACACTTAACCAGCATGGGTACCACAGTATTATGCAGCGATACTCCATCCCATCTGGTTTGCACTTAGTGTGACTATCATTTGCTTTTCAGCAGGACAATGACCCAAAACACACCTTGAGGCTGTGTAAGGGCTTTTTGACCAAGAAGGAGAGTGATGGTGTGCTGCACCTGGCCTCCACAATCACCCAACCTCAACCCAATTGCTATGGTTTGGGATGAGTTGGACCGCAGAGTGAAGGAAAAGCAGCCAACATGTGCTAAGCAAATGTTGGAACTCCTTCAAGACTGTTGGAAAAGCATTCCTCATGAAGCTGGTTGAGAGAATGCCTAGAGTGTGCAAAGCTGTCAAGTCAAAGGGTGGGAACTTTGAAGAATCTCAAATATAAAATATATTTTGATTTGGTTAACACTTTTTAGGTACTACTTGATTCCATATGTTATTTCATAGTTTTGATGTCTTCACTATTATTATACAATGTAGAAAATAGTAAAAATAAAGGAAAACCCTTGAATGAGTAGGTGTGTCCAAACTTTTGACTAGTACTGTATATTAGAAATGCAGGGCACTTTCGGACATGATCTTTTTCAGAGGGGAGGTTTTTACATGGTGGCGCAGACAAGCCCACAAGGAGTTGTTGTGATCCTCTTACATTCTTTGGGGAGAACCTTGCGCACACACACACACTCCTGCTTCAGAGTACACTAACATCCTTCACACAACTGCAACTACGACAGACCTCCCTATCCACCCCCGCCCCTCATCTCACTCCTACTCTCTCCTTCCGCCTTTTCTCTCTCAGTTATCTGAATGACCTGAATAGGATATCCCACGGAGCGTACGTACCCACCCAGCAGGATGTGCTGAGGACCAGGGTGAAGACCACCGGCATTGTGGAGACGCACTTCACCTTCAAAGACCTCCACTTCAAGTGAGACACAGACCCTTAGTCTCTAGTGTACACACTCTATCTCAATAGTCTAAGCCAACTCACGACACCCACTGGGTGTGCGTCACCCTCTATAGTCTAGAGTGTTTAGTTCAGGGCTGAAGTTTGCTGGCTGTAGTGTTAATGAGTAGTGTGATGTTTGAAAATACTTTGAGTTTCCATGTGTGTTTGCGCGTACATGCTAAGTCTATATTTATATTTCCTCCCCAGGATGTTTGACGTGGGGGGTCAGAGGTCCGAGAGGAAGAAGTGGATCCACTGCTTTGAGGGAGTCACTGCCATCATCTTCTGTGTGGCGCTGAGTGACTACGACCTGGTCCTGGCCGAGGACGAGGAGATGGTGAGATTCATCCCTCCCTTGCCCTCATTCTATCTCTCTCAGCCCCTGCTCATCAGTCATTGTTATTGTGCACTATCCCTCTGTCATCCTTGTCCCTTGTTCATTTTCATCCTTTCCTCATCCCCCTCCTACACTTTCTCATGCTTTGCACATTTTTCATCCCTTACTGGCGGGTAGGAGCGTTGGGCCAGTAACCGAAAGGTTGCTGGTTTGAATCCCCGAGCTGACAAGGTAAAAATCTGTCATTCTGCCCCTGAGCAAGGCAGTTAACCCACTGTTCCCCGGGTGCCGATGACACTGGATGTCGATTTAAGGCAGCCCCGCGCACCTCTCTGATTCAGAAGGGTTGGGTTAAATGCCGAAGACGCATTCCAGTTGAATGCATTTAGTTTTACTACTGACTAGGTATCCCCCTTTCCAAGTGATCTCTCATATAAAACAAGTGTATATTTATTCACATGGATTGAGTTTCACATTTTCCTCCCTTTATTGCATCAAAGACAAATTACATAACCGTAGCAACGTTTGTGATATCTGTTATATGCATTTCTAAAAACCTGTGCTGTGTTAGTTCTTTATTTCAAATAATGTACTTGTATGGTGTGTTACACACAACCGGATGAATTTCCCTTCTTGGGAGACTGGGGCTAGCCGAGGGTTGGGCGGTATCCATATTTTCTTATCGTCATACCGTCCTTCTCTCTTCTGGGATTTACGGTATTACTGTTTTAGTACACAAGATGGCACTAAAAGTGGGAATAGACCATTGGGCATCTTGTACCAGAATGTTAACAAAATTAGCACAAGTACTAGTGAGTTTCCATAGAGGCTGCTAGCTAAACAGGCTAATGAGCGCAAATGGAAATAAACAAATTTCTTAAACAGGCAATCCAGCTCATGAGGTTATATAAGTATAGTTAGTAGCTACCGAATGTCATTTTGGGTGAGTTTGGACTTTTACAAGCGACTGGCACACATTGAAAATTATAGTTTTGAGGCATGCTTGTCTGAAGGAAGCTCAGCACTGGCTCTGGAGCAGCATGTGTACATGCTGTGTCTGTCTGGAGTCGCTAGGGCAACGGGCCTGCCTGCTCTGCTCTGAGAAGAGGGGGGCGGAGCAGGAGGAGCAGAAAAAACGCAAGAAAATCCAGATGGCAGTGGCAGCTGTACAGAACTCATCCAAAGCGCTTTGACTTCTCAAACACTGCAGAAAGCTAACACTGTATGATGCCCGGTCTCCTTATTAATTCAGCTACTTACTTAGCGAACTAGCAAGTTAAACCAAATAGACAGCTGGACTTGACAGCTTCCGCTTTCTCTCATTGTGCTATTTACAAACACCTGACTGGCTCAACTGGGGCAGCAGGTAGCCTAGTGGTTGGGCCAGTAACCGAAAGGTTGCTGGATCAATCCCTGAGCTTACAAGGTTAAAAATGTATCGTTCTGCCCCTGAACAAGGCAGTTAACCCACCGTTCCCCGGTATGCTGTCGTTGTAAATAAGAATTTGTTCTTAACTGACTTGCCTAGATAAATAAAGGTGAAGTAAAAAATAAAATTAAAAAACTGTTCTGGGAACAAAGCATCACACTGTAAAGTAATCTCCTAATTTAATGCACAAGTTGACTGCAGGTATTAACTTAAAGTAGCTAAAAATGTATTAATAAACTTAAAAGAAATTGTTTTGAAGAAGAAAAAATATATAAGCAAAATTCCCAGGTATATGGTATACAGTGCTTTTAAGTTTTCATCCCCCTTGGTGTTTTAGCTATTTCGTTGCATTACAACCTGTAATTTAAATTAGATTTTTATTTGGATTTCATATAATGGACATACCCAAAATAGTGAAATTTAAAAAATGAAAAACTGGTGTGTGCATATGTATTCACCCTCTTTGCTATGAAGCCCCTAAATAAGATCTGGTGCAACCAATTACCTTCAGAAGTCACATAATTAGTTAGATTGCACACAGGTGGACTTTATTTAAGTGTCACATGATCTCAGTATATATACACCTGTTCTGAAAGGCCCCAGAGTTTGCAACACCATTAAGCAAGGGGCACCACCAAGCAAGTGGCACCATGAAGACCAAGGAGCTCACCAAACAGGTCAGGGACAAAGTTGTGTAGAAGTACAGATCAGGGTTGGGTTATAAAAAAAATATCAAACTTTGAACATCCCACGGAGCACCATTAAATCCATAATTTTTTTAAATGGAAAGAATGTGGCACCACAACAAACCTGCCAAGAGACGGCCGCCCACCAAAACTCACAGACCAGGGAAGGAGGGCATTAATCAGAGAGGAAACAAAGAGACCAAAGATAACCCTGAAGGAGCTGCAAAGCTCCACAGCGGAGATTGGAGTATCTGTCCAGAAGACCACTTTAAGCCGTACACTCCACAGAGCTGGGCTTTATGGAAGAGTGGCCAGAAAAAAGCCATTTCTTAAAGACAAAAATAAGCAAACACATTTGGTGTTCGCCAAAAGGCATGTGGGAGACTCCCCAAACATATGGAAGAAGGTACTCTGGTCAGATGAGACAAATTTAGCTTTTTGGCTGTCAAGGAAAACACTGTCTGGCGCAACCCCAACACCTCTCATCACCCCGAGAGCACCATCCCCACGGGGAAGTGTGGTGGCAGCATCATGCTGTGGGGATGTTTTTCATCGGCAGGGACTGGGAAACTGGTCAGAATTGAAGGAATGATGGATGGCGCTAAATACAGGGAAATTCTTGAGGGAAATCTGTTTCAATCTTTCAGAGATTTGAGACTGGGATGGAGGTTCACCTTCCAGCAGGACAATGACCCTAAGCATACTGCTAAAGCAACACTCGAGTGGTTTAAGGGGAAACGTCTTGGAATGGCCCAGTCAAAGCCCAAACCTCAATCCAATTGAGAATCTGTGGTATGACTTAAAGATTGCTGTACACCAGCGGAACCCATCCAACTTGAAGGAGCTGGAGCAGTTTTGCCTTGAAGAATGAGCAAAAATCCCAGTGGCTAGATGTGCCAAGCTAATAGAGACATACCCCAAGAGACTTGCAGCTGTAATTGCTGCAAAAGGTGTCTCTACAAAGTATTGACTTTGGGGGGGTGAATAGTTATGCACGCTCAAGTTTTCAGTTTTTTTGTCTTATTTCTTGTTTGTTTCACAATAAAACAAATATTTTGCATCTTCAAAGTGGTAGGCATGTTGTGTAAATCAAATGATATAGACCCCAAAAAAATATATTTTAATTACAGGTTGTAAGGAAATAAAATGTGAAAAATGCCAAGGGGGGTGAATACTTTCGCAAGCCACTGTATACGGTACYCGTCCAAGCCTAGACGAGCCTGCCTGGTCCCAGATCTGTTTGCGCTGTCTTGCCAATACAATGGTCATTTTCCCGGCAAGTCGGGTCAAACAGATCTGGGACCAGGCTATAATGGGACCACTGGACATGTAACTAAAAGCATTGTGTGGTTGTCTTTCTGTCCCTCAGAACCGGATGCATGAGAGCATGAAGCTGTTTGACTCCATCTGCAACAACAAGTGGTTCACAGACACCTCCATCATCCTCTTCCTCAACAAGAAGGATCTGTTCGAGGAGAAGATCAAGAAGAGTCCTCTCACTATCTGTTACCCGGAGTACGCAGGTAAGAGACACACACACACACACCATCTGTTACTCTATCTACAAATCATCTTGAATTCAAAATTCTGGTGAATCTGAAGTCTTGCTCAGATCAATCGACTCGAACACACAGTGCGTTCCAAGTCGTCTTAATTGCAGTCGCGTTGTGCATATTATTAGATCTCGCAACACCTGGAAAAGTGTTTAACATCTCAGGAACTCCTAATGGTGAAGGAAAAACAGACAGTACATCCCTAAAATACCTAATCTTATAGGTATTTATCTCGCTCACTTTCTCCTTGCCCCGTCTCTCCCAGGTTCCAACACGTACGAGGAGGCGGCGGCCTACATCCAGTGTCAGTTTGAGGACCTGAACAAGAGGAAGGACACCAAGGAGATCTACACCCACTTCACCTGTGCCACCGACACCAAGAATGTGCAGTTTGTCTTCGACGCAGTCACCGACGTCATCATCAAGAACAACCTGAAGGACTGTGGCCTCTTCTAGGGTAGGCAAAACATAATTATAAACTGGGTGGTTCGGCCCTGAATGCTGATTGGCTGACAGCCGTATATCCGACCGTGTACCACGGGTATGACAAAATATTTATTTTTACTGCTCTAATTACTTTGGTAACCAGTTTATAATAGCAGTAAGGCATTTATAACATTTGCGACGTGATGCGTCGTGCCTAAGAACAGCCCTTAACCGTGGTATATTGGCTATATAGCACAAACCCCCGAGGTGCCTTATTGCTTAAATATAACTTAGCGTGTATAACGTAATGTTATAAATACTCTGTTCATAAAAGGCAATTAATTACGTGCAGTAATAACAGAAAGGTTGTAATAAAGGTTCCGAACAGTCAATATGTTTTTCATGAAATTTGATGATACTTGGAAGACACCAGATCAAAGTAGAACTATCAAAGTATGAAAAATTACAGTTGCTTCTACACTGATAAAGTTTGATCATAAAGTTACTGGTTCCCTACCCCATGTCAAACACTTGGAATAAGTACCGCCTTGTAACCAACATCGCAGAAGGCGTGTTCGCAAAGGGGCATGGTTTACTACATAGCTAGTAGTTAGTGTACTGGTTCAGCGTGTCAGCAAATATAATTACCGTAATTTCCGGACTATAAGCCGCTACTTTTTTCCCACGCTATGAACCTCGCGGTTTATACAATGACGCGGCTAATTTATGATATATATTATTTTTTTTCTCACAAGATTCACGCCGCCAAAAAACTGAGCACCGTCACATAATGTGACGTAAATCGAGCGCGCTCAAACTTCCCATCATTCTGATTACGGTAGTCATTTTGTCACCCTCATCATGGCAAAGACACGGAGAAATGCATATGATGCAGCTTTCAAGTTGAAGGCGATCGATCTGGCTGTTGGAAAAGGAAATGGAGCTGCTGCACGGGAGCTTGGCCTTAATGAGTCGATGATAAGACGTTGGAAACAGCAGCGTGAGGAACTGACTCGGTGCAAAAAGACAACAAAAGCTTTCAGAGAAGAAAAGCAGATGGCCCGAACTAGAAAATGAGCTTGAAGACTGGGTCAACACACAGAGAGCAGACGGCCAAGGTGTTTCAACTGTGCAGATCCGACTGAAAGCCAAAACAATCGCCACCGCAATGAAGTTTGACTTTCTTGGTAGGCTACTGTTTACTGCTATTTTTTTTTTTTTTTTGTTACAAGCCTTGTTTCGTTTAAAAGCCTATTTATTTTTGTTACAAGCCGTGTTTCGTTTAAAGGCTGTGTAAAGTTCATTTGTTTCAATGTACCGGGAGGCACTTGCGGCTTATAGACATGTGCGGTTTATTTATGTACAAAATACATATTTAAAAAAAATTCAGTGGGTACGGCTTATATTCAGGTGCGCTTAATAGTCCAGCAATTACGGTACAGGTTTCCTCTACTCATCTACAGTACCTGTAGAAAGTATTCACACCTCTTGACTTTTTCCTTATTTTGTTACTACAGCCTGAATTACATTTAGATTTTGTGTCACTGGCCAACACACAAATACCCCATAATGTCAAAGTGGAATGATGTTTTTAGAAATTTGTACAAATTAACAAATGTACAACGGAAATGTCTTGAGTCAAATTTGCTTAACAAGTCACATAAGTTGCATGGACTTTCTGTGTGAAATAATAGTGTTTAACATAATTTTTGAATGACTTTTTCTGTACCCCACACACAGAATTGCCTGTAAAGTCCCTCAGTCGAGCAATGAATTTCAAGCACAGATTCAACCACAAAGACCAGGGAGGTTTTCCAATGCCTCACAAAGAAAGGCACCTATTGATAGATGTTTTTTTTTTTTAAAGCAGACATTGAATATCCCTTTGAGCATGGTGATGCTATTAATTACACTTTGGATGGTGTATCAATACACCCAGTCACAACAAAGATACAGGTGTCCTTCCTAACTCAGTTGCCGGAAAGGAAGGAAACCGCTCAGGGATTTTCCCATGAGGCCAATGGTGACTTTAAAACAGTTAGAGTTTAATGGCTGTGATAAGGTGTATTAGCATCCTCTCCTTCCGTTCCCTCCGGACTCCTGCCTGGAGTATCAGCATCCTCTCCTTCCGTTCCCTCCGGGCTCAATGGTCGTTCGATCACCCATGGAGCTTTGGTGCAGTGGTTTAGATGTTATGACGTGGTGCTTCCTTCCACCTATTCGTGTTGCTAGGACCACCTTGTAGAGACCCTCTCGCCTTGGCTTGTTCCACTTCCTCCGGAACACTCGGATGTAAACCTGGTCCCCTGGGATCACTGGACGGGGAACCTCTGGTCTTGGTTCAGGTTTTCAACTTCTTTCCGTGAAGTTTAAAAAGTCAGATGGCCTCTGTGTAAGGTGTGATCACAGAAATAAGATTGTTCTATCTCTCATCACACAACAGAATGGCATTCCAGCTGAAGCTGGTGACTTCCTTCACTTCAGCTGAGCTGCTTTTAGTTTCTCCACTTTCTCCTTCTGGTTCCTAAGAGCACAAGACTTGCAAAGCAATGAGAAACACAAAACATAACAGTATTAACAATGTGATAAGCTATGCATAATTATATATGCATAAACCAAAGTCTGAGACCATGACAATTCCCACTCTCTCTTCACCTGACTCTATGCCTCCAGGATACTTTTCTGCTGGACTCCACAAAAATGAAAGCCCTAAAAAGCCTCTTAATGCTTTCGCCCAGTCTTCCCCTTTTCGGCCCCAGGTTCCGAGAGGTGTTCCCAAGCCATGTCATTTTCACTTTGTTCCCCATCTCCTTCATTGCCATTTGATAGGCACGAGGTAACTCAGCACTGCATATGCTTTCACACCAATGTCTTCAAAATGTTTAGAGTACAATTACCCCAACATATATCCTCTTTCATATGATGCATTAACCAATAAAGCAGCGAACCCAACCCAACTGTGATTAAGTAGCTCCTAGACCCAACCCATTTGCATGTTTACAGTGGAATCTAGTCTCTCTCTTTTTAGCTCCGCGTCCTCTGTCATGTCTTCAAGCTCACCCATTATGCCGCTGGACCTAACTTCTCGTGAGAACTATGCACCCAACGAGGAGAGACATGACTATCTTTACCGCTGCAGGTGCTGTAAGGAGTACTGTGTGTGGACCAGACCAACGCTGTCCCAACACCAACCCCACAACATGATGCTGCCACCCCCATGCTTCACGGTTGGGATGGTGTTCTTCGGCTTGAAAACCTCCCCCTTTTTCCTCCAAACATAACGATGGTCATTATGGCCAAACAGATCTATTTTTGTTCCATCAGACCAGAGGACATTTCTCCAAAAAGTACAATCTTTGTCCCCATGTGCAGTTGCAAACCGTAGTCTGGATTTTTTTTATGGCAATTTTGGAGCAGTGGCTTCTTCCTTGCTGAGCGGCCTTTCAGGTTATGTCGATATAGGACTTGTTTTACTGTGGATATAGATACTTTTGTACCTGTTTCCTCCAGCATCTTCAAGGTCCTTTGCTGTTGTTCTGGGATTGATTTGCATTTTTCGCACCACCGTACGTTCATCTCTAGGAGACAGAACGCGTCTTTTTCCAGAGCGGTATGATGGCTGCGTGGTCCCATGGTGTTTATACTTGCGTACTATTGTTTGTACAGATGAACATGGTATCTTCAGGCCTTTGGAAATTGCTCCCAAGGATGAACCAGACTTGTGGAGGTCTACAATTTTTTTTCTGAGGTCTTGGCTGATTTCTTTCGATTTTCCCATGATGTCAAGCAAAGAGGCACTGAGTTTGAAGGTAGGCCTTGAAATACATCCACAGGTACACCTCCAATTGACTCAAATGTTGTCAATTAGCCTATCAGAAGCTTCTAAAGCCATGACAATTTTCTGGAATTTTCCAAGCTGTTTAAAGGCACAGTCAACTTAGTGTATGGAAACTTCTGACCCACTGGAATTATGATACAGTGAATTATAAGTGAAATAATCTGTCTGTAAACAATTGTTGGAAAAATTACTTGTGTCATGCACAAAGTAGATGTCCTAACCGACTTGCCAAAACTAATGTTTATTAACAAGAAATTTGTGGAGTGGTTGAAAAATGAGTTTTAATGACTCGACCTAAGTGTATTTACACAGTCACTACTCCTCTTAATGCACTTTAGTTTTAAACATACTACAACATTCTCAAATCAATTAGTCAATATACATCAATCCCTCTGGAACATTTATCACTCTGATGTTCCACGAAACCTAATAAACATAATAACCTAATAACCTAATAAACATAATAAACTAAGCCATTCTCTCTCTTCACGCTCACTCCACACGCGCTCTCAGCACTCTTGCCGCGGTTCATGGCTCGGACTCAGAAGTGTTAAGTCGCTTTCACAGTGCACGCCTTTGTCGCTCTTTCTTCAGCCGGTTAGGGAGGGTTTTGAGGTTCACACACACTGTTTGTGGTCAAATTATTCCTACCATGCATTAAGACACGATTTGATGTCACCTTCCATGATGATAACCTCAAAAAAGCACAGATCAGAACAACAGTTTAGTTCAATTTCTGTTTCAGGAAATCCAGGCAAGCATGAATTATTACATTGACATTTGTCATAGATATGTTATTAAGAAAAGGTTAAAGAGCATAACATACTGTTACTACTAAAACCCTTTTCAAAATTAGTTCATACTATCTTATTTTACTGGCGATCTCTCGGAGTTACCAGATCAGAAAGTTATCACCCTAACCCCTCGCAGAAATCCAACACTCAATAAATCCCATTCTGGTGAAATTTGTATGGAAACAAAAAAAATGATCAGCATTTCACATGACATACCCCATTTGGAGTAACTGTCATCCCTTAACGTATATATTTTCTTCTATATGCAGACTGAACAAAGTACATTTGTAGATTTACCCAAAGACCAGGACCCCAGAAAACTGGTAATTTTTCCCTTCGAACACATGATTCAAAAACATGTTAAATCAAAATAAACTAATTCGAATAACTAATCAACTTAGAATTACAACAGTAATGGTACAATTTGAATAGAGACTGGTGTTTCTCGTTCATTTTATAATTACATCCCACCTCTTTCTGTCATTTCTAGTGAGATTGATCAGGCCTCACCAGAGTCAGGATACAGAGCATTCGACACCATTAAAATATTTCCTTTCCCTGACCTTCTGAAACCATTTAACCTCTCTAGGGTACGTGAGACGGTTGCGTTCCACCTCTTCAACAGCCAGTGAAACTGCAGGGCGCCAAATTCAAAACAGAAATCCCATAATTAAAATTCCTCAAACATAGATGTATTTTACACCATTTTAAAGATACACTTGTTGTAAATCCAGCCACAGTGTCCGACTTCAAAAAGGCTTTACGACGAAAGCAAACCAAACGATTATGTTAGGTGAGTGCCTATTCACAGAATAACACAGCCATTTTTCCAGCCAAAGAGAGGATTCACAAAAAGCAGAAATATAGATAAAATTCATCACTGACCTTTGATGATCTTCATCAGATGACACTCATAGGACTTCATGTTACACAATACATGTATGTTTTGTTCGGTAAAGTTCATATTTATATCAAAAAATCTGAGTTTACATTGGCGCCTTACGTTCAGAAGTTCCAAAACATCCTTTGATTTTGCAGAGAGCCACATCAATTTACAGGAATATTCATAATAAACATTGCTAAAAGATACAACTGTTATGCATGGAATTTTAGATGCACTTCTCCTTAATGCAACCGCTGTGTCAGATTTCAAAAAAGCTTTACGAAAAAAGCAAACCATGCAATAATCTGAGTCGGGGCTCAGAGCCCAATCAAGCCCAATCAAGACACAAATATATCCGCCATATTATGCAGTCAACAGACGTCAGAAGTAACATTATAAACATTCACTTATCTTTGATGATCTTCATCAGAATGCACTCCCAGGAATCCCAGTTCCACAATAAATGTTTGTTTTGTTCGATAATGTCTGTCATTTATGTCCAAATTCCTCCTTGTTCAGTACACTTTCCAAACTCACGACGCGCGGGCAGGTCCAGCGGAAAGTATGGCCGAAAAGTTTAAAAAGTTATATTACAGTCCGTAAAAACATGACCAACGAAGTATTGAATCAATCTTCAGGATGTTTTTAACATAATTCTTCAATAATGTTCCAGCRGGAGTATTCCATTGTCTTCAGAATTGCGATYGAACAGAGCTCGCTCTCACGTGAATGCGCATGGTCACCTCATGGCAGACCTGACTCATTCCTCTCTCCTTCGGCCCCTTAAACAGTAGAGGCATCAGACAAGGTTCTAAAGACTGTTGACATCTAGTGGAAGCCTTAGGAAGTACAACATTACCAATATCCCACTATCTTCAATAGGAGCTGAGTTAAAAATCAACCAACCTCAGATTTCCCACTTCCTGGTTGGATTTCTTCTCAGGTTTTTGCCTGCCTGATGAGTTCTGTTATACTCACAGACATCATTCAAACAGTTTTAGAAACTTCAGTGTTTTCAATCCAAATCTACTAATAATATGCATATTCTAGCTTTTATGGCTTTGTAGCAGGCCGTTTACTCTGGCCATGCTTTTCATCCGGACGTGAAAATACTGCCCCCTACCCCAAAGAAGTTAACCTTTCTGAACCACCCATCCCGGTATCGGGATAATTGTCATCAGCAACCGCTGAATAGCATAGCGCCACAGTCAAAAATATTACTAAAAATATTTATAATCATGCAATCACAAGTGAAATATACCAAACACAGCTTAGCTTGTTGTTAATCCACTTATCGTGTCAGATTTTGAAAAAATATTTACAGCGAAAGAAATCCAAGCTTTTGTGAGTGTAGCTTTCAATGCTACATCAGCTAACCCCAAATTAGCATAGTCACAAAAGTGTGAAAACAATAAAATTCATCGCTTACCTTAAGTAATCTTCGGACGTTTCCACTCACGAGATCCCGTTACACAACAAATCTTCTTTTTGTTCGATAAATATTACTTTTATCACAAAAAACGCCATTTGGGTTGTGCGTCATGATGAAAAAAACGACAGCCTCATTCCGGTCCTGAAAGGAAGACGGAAATTTCCAAACGTTCAGATTAAAAAATATTATTAAAATATTTATAATCATGCAATCACAAGTGAAATATACCAAAACACAGCTTAGCTTTGTTAATCCACCTATCGTGTCAGATTTTGAAAATATATTTTACAGCGAAAGAATCCAAGATTTGTGAGTGTAGCTTTCAATGCTATAACATTAGCCTTATATTAGCTTGGCTAGCATGGTCACGAAAGTAAGAAAAGCAATCAAATGAATCGCTTACCTTTTGATAATCTTCGGGTGGTTCCACTCACGAGACTCCAGTTACACAACAAATGTTATTTTTGTTCGATAAATTTACTTTTATACAAAACACCGCCATTTGGTTTGCGCAATATTTTGAGGAAACCAAAGCCTTGTTCCGTTCGACAAATCCCCAAAAGTATCCGAAATGGTCGTGAAAACATTCCAAATGTTTTTTATATCAAACCTCAGGTTGTCTTTAACTTCTACCCCGCAC
>NC_036842.1:70729493-70761639 GCF_002910315.2 Salvelinus sp. IW2-2015 | reverse complement strand
AGCTTGCTGAAAACTGTCCACAGTGTTCTATCGTGGTAGGTCGGAGGAAAGAGCAGATGATATTTTTTTTCAATCGGATAGTTAAAGGTACTTGGGCTAAAAATTTTCACTTACAGAGTGCATCATGAAGTGTAATTTTATGGAGCTTGTTTTAAATAGGAAAAGGTGTTATTTCTTGTCTTTCAACATGATTATGGAGCTTGTTTTTGGAAAAGATAGTTATTTCTGTTTTTCTCAACATGAACTAGAGCTGTTTTATGGAAGAAGAGTGTTTTCAGTTTTTTCAACATGATTTTAGAGCTGTTTATGGAAAAGTGTTTATTTCTTGTAATCAAGTTGCAGTTGCTGAAAACTGTGCCCCACAGTGTTCCTAATCATGGACAGTTTTACAGTAACTGGCAAAAAATTCACTTACAGAGTGCATCAAACATGATTTTAAGAGCTTGTTCATGGAAAAGTGATTATTTCTGTATTCAACTGATTTGGGAGCTTGTTTTTGGAAAAGTGTTTTATTCTGGTTTCAACACTGATTTAGAGCTTGTTAGAAAAGTGTTTTTTTGCAGTTTTCAACATGGATTTAGAGGCTTTGTTTATGGAAACAGTGTTTATTTCTGTAATTCAAGGTCTAGCAAGCATTTTGGTACGTAGAATATTTTGTCCACAGTATGCATTCCTATCATCGAGTTTTAATATACTACAGAAAATACTTCACTTATCTAATGGTGCATGATACCATGATTATGACGCATTGGTTTATGGGGAAAGTGACAGTCATATCGCTCGTCTGTGATTCAACATGATTTGGAAGCTTGTTTTTTGGACAATGTCTGTATATTATAGTTAGGTTCTTTCATCCATAGCATTGTAAGAGCTTGGGTTTATGAAAAAGTGTTTTAGACTGCAAAGTAGTTTTCAACATAGATTTACGAGCAATGTCTATGGAAAGATATGATGATGTTTATGTGTCTGTATTGATTGTCGAAACTATATGTACTACTATGGAAATGACTTGTTTTTTGGGAGAAAAGTGTACACTTATAGTTATCTGTTTTTTTTATACAACATAGATAGAAGAGTTGATTAATTGAAAAAAAGGCTAGGTAATATTATATGTACAGTATTTTTCAACATGGATTTAATGTCACTCTTTTTATGGAAAAGGTTGTTTATTGTCTGTAATTCAACGCATCCTGTCGACGTTTGTCTTGGTGAAAATCTTTGCTTCCACACGTAGTACTGACCACTATCATGAGTTTAATAACGCGCAAGTACTGATACAATATTCAGTAACACGGATTGCATCAAACATGATTTAGAGCTTGTTCACTCGGCAAATAAAGTGAATATTGATTTTCTGTTATTTCTATACTAGATTCGGAGCTTGTTTTTATAGAAAAGTGTGTATTCTAATGATATTTTTCTAACATGATCATTAGAGATTGTTTATGAAAACTGGTAATGTTTTTTCAGTTCTTTCTAAGAGTGCCATTTCGAGCTTGTTTATAAGAAAAGTGCGTTTTTAGTTATAGTTGCATAAAATATACTCAACATGTGTGTAGTCATGTCGTCAGTGATAGCAACTTAGATACCTACTAGTGTTTACATCAGCTAGATTCAGAAGTATATCCATAACAGTCTTGATTTGCAGTAAGCAATCATTACAGGAATTCATAAACATCATGTTTTAACTGTTATGCATGGAATTTTAGATGCACTTCTCCTTAATGCAACCGCTGTGTCAGATTTCAAAAAAGCTTTACGAAAAAAGAAACCATGCAATAATCTGAGTCGGGGCTCAGAGCCCAATCAAGCCCAATCAGAGCACAAATATATCCGCCATATTATGCAGTAACAAAGACGTCAGAAGTAACATTATAAACATTCACTTATCTTGATGATCTTCATCAGAATGCACTCCCAGGAATCCCAGTTCCACAATAAATGTTTGTTTTGTTCGATAATGTCTGTCATTTATGTCCAAATTCCTCCTTGTTCAGTACACTTTCCAAACTCAACGGCGCGGGGCAGGTCCAGCGGAAAGTATGGCCGAAAAGTTTAAAAAGTTATATTACAGTCCGTAAAAACATGACAACGAAGTATTGAATCAATCTTCAGGATGTTTTTAACATAATTCTTCAATAATGTTCCAGCTGGAGTATTCCATTGTCTTCAGAATTGCGATAGAACAGAGCTCGCTCTCACGTGAATGCGATGGTCACCTCATGGCAGACCTGACTCATTCCTCTCTCCTTCGGCCCTTAAACAGTAGAGGCATCAGACAAGGTTCTAAAGACTGTTGACATCTAGTGGAAGCCTTAGGAAGTACAACATTCACAAATATCCCACTATCTTCTAGGAGCTGAGTTAAAAATCAACCAACCTCTAGATTTCCCACTTCCTGGTTGGATTTCTTCTCAGGTTTTTGCCTGCCTGATGAGTTCTGTTACTCACAGACATCATTCAAACAGTTTTAGAAACTTCAGTGTTCAATCCAAATCTACTAATAATATGCATATTTCTAGCTTTTATGGCTTTGTAGCAGGCCGTTTACTCTGGCCATGCTTTTCATCCGGACGTGAAATATTGCCCCTACCCAAGAAGTTAACCTTTTCTGAACACCCATCCCGGTATCGGATAATTGTATCAGCAACGCTGAATAGCTTAGCGCCCAAGTCAAATAATATTACTAAAAATATTTATAATCATGCAATCACAAGTGAAATATACCAAAACACAGCTTAGCTTGTTGTTAATCCACTTATGTGTCAGATTTTGAAAAATATATTTTACAGCGAAAGAAATCACTTTGTGTTGTAGCTTTCATGCACTACTAAACCCAAATTAGCATAGTCACAAAAGTGTGAAAAACAATAAAATTCATCGCTTACCTTAGATAATCTTCGGACGTTTCCACTCACGAGACTCCCAGTTACACAACAAATCTTCTTTTTGTTCGATAAATATTACTTTTATAAAAAAACGCCATTTGGTTTGTGCGTCATGATGAAAAAAACGACAGCCTCATTCCGGTCCTGAAAGAGACGGAAATTTCAAACGTATCAGATTAAAAAATATTATTAAAATATTTAAATCATGCAATCACAAGTGAAATATACCAAAACAGCTTAGCTTGTTGTTAATCCACTATCGTGTCAGATTTTGAAAATATATTTTACAGCGAAAGAATCCAAGATTTTGTGAGTGTAGCTTTCAATGCTATAACATTAGCCTTATATTAGCTTGGCTAGCATGGTCACGAAAGTAAGAAAAGCAATCAAATGAATCGCTTACCTTTTGATAATCTTCGGGTGGTTCCTCACGAGACTCCCAGTTACACAAAAAATGTTATTTTTGTTCGATAAATTTACTTTTATCACAAACACCGCCATTTGGTTTGCGCAATTATTTTGAGGAAACCAAGCCTTGTTCCGTTCGACAAATCCCCAAAAGTATCCGAAATGGTCGTAGAAACATTCCAAATGTTTTTTATAATCAACCTCAGGTTGTTTTAACTTCTACCGAGTCAGAAACCCGGATCCGGGAGCACCCCCACCCCACCAGTAAAAAAGCTGAATAGCATAGCTAGCATAGCGTCACAAGTAAATAGTAGCATCTAAATATCATTCAATCACAAGTCAAGATACCAGATGAAAGATCCACTTCTTGTGAATCCAGCAATCATTTCTGATTTTTAAAAATGTTTTACAGGGAAGACACAATATGTAAATCTATTAGCTAACCACGTTAGCAAAAGACACCATTTTTCTTTGTCCACATTTTTTCTCTCTCCACCAGTAGCTATCACCAAATCGGCCAAATAAAGATATTGATAGCCACTAACAAGAAAAAACCTCATCAGATGAAGTCTGATAACATATTTATTGTATAGGATAGTTTTTGTTAGAAAATGTGCATATTTCAGGTAGAAATCATAGTTTACAATTGCACCCAATCACAACTCGACTAGAATAAATACAGAGAGCAACGTGTATTACCAATTTACTCATCATAAAACATTTCTTAAAAATAGACAAAGCATAGCATTGGAAGACACAGATCTTGTGAATTTAGACAATATTTCAGATGTTCTAAGTGTTTTACAGCGAAAACACAATAAATCGTTTTATTTAGCATACCACATGTGCAAACGTTACCCGAGCATTGATACAAGCCAAAGAGAGAGATAACGTAATCATCGCCAAAATGTATAAATTTTTTCACTAACCTTCTCAGAATTCTTCCGATGACACCCCTGTAACATCATATTACAACATACATATAGAGTTTGTTCGAAAATGTGCATATTTAGCCACAAAAAAACGTGGTTATAACATGACAATACTAGCAAAACTAGCCTGAAAATGTCGGGCTCCATTTTGGACAGTGATCTGGCGTAATGAATAATAATCGTAAACTTGACTAAAAAATATAGGGTGGACAGCAATCGAAAGACAAATTAGTTCTTAATGCAATCGCTGAATTACATTTCTAAAAATATCCTTACTGTGCAATACAGGGTTCGCCAAGCGAAGCTATAACAAAAAATGGCGGAATATGCGTATAAACATTTTTCGACAGAACAACGATTTATCATCATAAATAGTTCTTACTGTGAGCTGTTTTTCCATCAGTATCTGGGCAATGTATCCTTTCTTGGGTCTAATCTTCTTTTGGTCGAAAGCTGTCTCTTTGTCCGTCGAAATGCCCACTAACGTTCGACCGGACCCCGAAACGTGCCGGCGCTTCAAAGTGCATCACAAAGCAATGCCTCAAAATCGCACTAAACGGATATAAATTGCTAGAAAACGGTTTAAATTAACTACCTTATGATGTTTTTAACACTTATAAGAGTAAAAACATGACGGGCGATATATAAGTGGCTAAACAACGCTTGGAAAGAGAGAGAGTCCGACGTCCATCTTGCGTGAGGCGCAGCAGGAAAAGAATGGTACATCCGGTCTTTCGCGTTTTATTGGCCCTGATTGCGCAATCGATTCCATTCAAATTGTCACCTCTTACTGACATCTAGAGGAAGGCATGGGCAGTGTTTGTATCCTCATAGGATTTACAGGGCTTTAGAACTGACCTGGGACCAGAAGCCAAAATTTCTGAAATCTCACTCCATATCAGGAAAGTGATGTAGAATGAGTTCTGTTTCACTCAGAGACATAATTCAAACGGCTATAGAAACTAGAGAGTGTTTTTATCCAATAATAACTATAATTGGATATTGTACGAGCAAGAATTGAGTTTGGAGGCAGTTTAATTTGGAGACGATAAATGCTAACGTGAAACAGCACCCCCTATATTGAGAAAAGGTTATTAACAAACATAATCGATAATTTTCAACCGGAGCATAACCTATTCAATAGAGAGAAAAAGAAAATGGAGAGCCAACTCTCGGCGCGCAGGAAATATTTGGAGGACACCTGACCTGTTTTGAAACATCTCGTCATTTTTCAATAAATAAAAGCCTGAAACTATGTCTAAAGCCTGGTCACAGCCTGAGGAAGCCATTGGAAAATAATCTGGTTGATACCCCTTTAAATGGAGGTTAGACAGGCCAGGAAACAAAGATTTAAAAAATAAAATAAAAATTATATCACTTCCGGGTTACTTTTTCTCACGATTTCGCTTGCAGAATAAATATTTTTCTCACAGACAACATTTTGACAGTTTTGGAAACTTTAGAGTTTTTTCGATCCTAATCTGTAAATTATATGCATATTCTACGATCTGGGCAAGAGAAAATTTACGTTAACGTTGGGTACGTATTTTGAAGAAAAACAAACAATTCTGACCCCTAGCGCTAAGAAGTTTTAAACAACTTTCAAAGCATTGCCATCCTTCTGCATACCCAATTTAAAACTGAATTGAAAAAACCCCATCCAAAATAAATCCCACAGTATCAACACCACTAATGCATATTTATAACCGGGAAATTGTGTGTGTGTGTGTGGTAAACCATATGGCAAAAGCAAACAAAAATGGCCAGGCCTTATTTAATTTGTTAACTTCTCTTTATCACCGAATCCGGATACCTTTTATACCTATAAAACTGCCGAATTTCATTAACTCCCAAGACCATAGCCTCAGGAAACATTTCAAAAAGAGATAATGAAACCCCCTCTTCTGGAAATCAGCAATCCTAAAGTATTATTTATAAACCAAACATCCTTACTCCAATCATTAAATGTTTGTTTTTAATCCACCCCATTCTTTATTTAGCATGTACTACCCTTAGACACAATTCACTCCCATATGGTATTATATGATTGGTCTCTCTTCTGTAACCATGTACAATTATCCTGGTTTCTTTACTAGACCAATGTTCAATCAACATAAGTAATAGCTGTTTCACCTTAGATTGTTCCTGCTAACCTTTCTAAATGTAATACTTTTTCCTGTCGCAAATGTAGTCAATTTCTCAGCTTAAGGAATCAGGGATATTTGATCCCAGGCATCTAATAAAAAGTTGTTTGAGACATGGTCTCTTATGTCTCCCTTAATTACCATACCTACTGTATTGGCCTTCCATCAGTCCTGGATACAAGAATCCTACTCAAGACATCAGATAATACAGTGTTCCGTTAACTTCTCTAGGGTATGTGGGACGGTAGCGTCCCACCTCGTCAACAGCCAGTGAAACTGCAGGGCGCCAAATTCAAAACAACAGAAATCCCATCATTTAAATTTCTCAATCAAAATTTTACACCATTTTAAAGCTACACTTGTTGTAAATCCAGCCAAAGTGTCCGATTTCAAAAAGGTTTTACGGCGAAAGCACACCAAACTATTATGTTAGGTATGAGCCAAGTCACAGGAAAAAGACAGCCATTTTTTCAGCCAAAGAGAGCAGTAACAAAAATCAGAAATAGAGATAAAAAAWTTATCACTAACCTTTGATGATCTTCATCAGATGACACTCATAGGACTTCATGTTACACAATACATGTATTTTTTGTTCTGTAAAGTTCATATTTATATCCAAAAATCTGAGTTTAGGCGGGACGCTACTGTCTCACTTGGCAAAAAGCCTGAGAAAATGCAGAGCGCCATATTCAAATTAATTACTAAGAAAATTACTATTAAATCAAACTTTCATTAAATCACACATGAAAGATACCAAATTAAAGCTACACTGGTTGTGAATCCAGCCAACATGTCAGAATTCAAATAGGCTTTTCGGCGAAGCATACGATGCTATTATCTGAGCATAGCACCATAATAAACAAAGAGAGACAACATTCCAACCCTGCAGGCCGACACAAAACGGAGAATAAAAATATAATTCATGCCTTACCTTTGACGAGCTTCTGTTGTTGGCACTCCAATGTGTCCATAAAACATCACAAATGGTCCTTTTTGTCGATTAACTTCGTCGATATATATCCAAAATGTCCATTTATTTGCGCGTTTGACCAGAAAAACACAGGTTCCAACTTGCTCATACGTGACGACAAAATATCTCAAAGGTTACCTGTAAACTTTGCCAAAAAATGTCAAACTACTTTTGTAATACAACTTTAGGTATTTTTTAACGTTAAAATCAATAAAATTGAAGACGGGATGATCTGTGTTCAATACAGGATTAAAACCAACCGTAGCATGCCTTCTGCTCACGCGCTTCGATCAAACAGGACACCTAGAGTGACTCGACTTCAAGATGGCCATATTTCTTCATTACACAAAGGAATAACCTCAACCAATTTCTCAGGACTGTTGACATCCAGTGGAAGCCGTAGGAACTGCAAGCAAGTCGCTTAGAATCTTGGGTTTCCCAATGAAAACTAATTGAAAAGAGTGACCTCAAAAAAAAAAATCTGAATGGTTTGTCCTCGGTTTCGCCTGCTAAATAAGTTCTGTTATACTCACAGACATGATTCAAACAGTTTTATAAACTTCAGAGTGTTTTCTATCCAAATCTACTAATAATATGCATATCTTATTTTCTGCGGATGAGTAGCTGGCAGTTTAATTTGGGTATGCTTTTCATCCAAACGTGAAAATGCTAAAAAAAACAATCCCAGAACCCCTTTCTGGTAATCCTATCAGTTTAACCTGTTGCATTAATTTAGTAAAAGACAAAACTGTTTAACAAATGTAGAACCTTTAAAAAGCTGGTGTTGTCTTATCAGCTTAATAGTCAATACTTATTTCATTCTACTTTTATTACTGGACACGCTTCTACATAATGGAAACAGATTATAATTTTAGAATACAATCAATTCCTGCTCAAATTCACTGGTGTTACCCAACTATAAAACCAAGCAACAACAATCAGAAACTTTCAAATAATGTTTCTCATACCGCTACTTAAAATATCCCACTACCTGCTTGCTTTCAACCGCAGCTAATCTTTTTTACAATCAAGGCTCAATCCCTCTACTCATCATTTAACCTTGTATTGAAACCTCAGCTTTTCAAATTACTAAAATATCACATCATTAGAGTGATATAAAAACACTAACATATTACTATTCACATACTGTCAACACTCAATACATTTACATCAATCTTCTTTATTACTAACCACTGCTTCACACTCATTAAACATGTTATTTTAAGATTAACTTGTAATGTCAAAATGTAGAAAATACATCAGCCAATTTTTTTTTATCAATCCAAAGAATTTAACTTCGAAATTCTTCCTTTCCAATTGACTAACTCTCCTTTGTTACCTTCCCTAGTCTACATCTCTTCCCTTAAACTCAGAAAGCTCTCTACAATCTTAACCATACTCCACCTGTCTTTCCACTAACGTTACTTTACTAAGAGAACAATTCTTCTTTAATTATAGTCAAAACAACAACTTCTGTTCACAGGGAGGCCACGTTAATTACTCTAATCTCTTCCTCCCTTTCATCAATTCAATAAATATTTTTTAGAATTAAACAAAATAGTCTCACGAGTCTAAAACTCCTAGGGTTTTCTTCTTGAGTCACATGGTTCTCAAAACCCCCAAATATGTTCTCTTGTTTTGCCGCTTGTACTTTACCATAGCTATAATTCCATGTGACCCTGCTCTACCACATAGTTTACTAATGTGGCGATGTTTGGCATATGAGTTTCTTCGTCTTTTTATGCCAATAACAAATACACTACCTTACATATTGTATCAACACAGAACCCCCAAATCTACAACTTTTTAGCAATTGTTTGAATGCGGTGTTCAAAGATACAAAGTTAGACTARTTTTAAACATAATTCGTGCTCTCGCCCATATATTGCCCATTTTAATGTTACCTAATATCCACTCTCCTTGATTCTCTCAAGGATTACTCAACCCTGCTCTGCTAAGAAGCAGTGTTGATCCAAACTCTGATGCATAATTATTTTCTTGACACAAGGCAGTCAAGCACCCAAGCTAACTGGCTAAAGTTGGCTAGCTAATTTAGCTATCGCTACTTCCAGACATAAACAAGAGAATACATTTTCACTCTCCATTCTACTCACCTCGCAGAGCTGGTTAAGCTCTTTAAAAACGTTGGTTACTAACCGTGCTGCTGGCAATAATTCAAATTACGTTATTTCCCCTGACGCTTACTGACACCGGCCATATTCAACCCGGCTTTGAGCATTTGTAAATTCATCAGTTATTCTGCACTCTGGTACATCCAAACTAGTGCTTTGAAATCCGAACAAAATAGCCTGAGCGATTCTACCAAGTACCCCATTCAACAGTATCCATACTCAAATAGTGCGGTTCGTGCGCTTACGCTGATAGAACGCTAACTTCAATACGCTGGTATATTGAGCTTTTGGTTTTATGTGATTGTGCCAAGTCATCATTGCCTCCCTGAATTCTTTATTTGATTTGAATTCTCCCTCAGCAGGGAAATGTTGCCCAATATTATCCAGTTTGCGCAATTCTTCCCATATTTGAGCCAAATTGGTAGAATTGTCGTGCGCTTCTTTCAGCGACTCCATGGCTTTTTAAAATCCTCTAGCTCCATATTAAAGAGAGAAACGGGCTATTTGTCAACATATGAATAGTTATTGTTCCTAAACTTCTCCCTACTGTGTCTAGGGTGTTTTAGATTTCCTCACTCCCTAGTTTTGTTTTATTGTGCTATTCACTTTATTAAAACCACTCTCTTTCTCTTCTTCTTAGATTTCTCCCTACAGGTCCAGGGCTAAATCTTTCTAAAGGTCTGTTTAAGCCCTGGATGGCTTGACCACAACCTATTCCCTCCAATTTATATCCACGTTATTTTTCTTTCTCTGATTATTGTACTCGGGCTATTGGTTATTGCCCCTGTCTCTAGTTTTTTATAATTGTTCTCTCTTTTTGAGTATATTCTTACTTCAAATGTTCCAATTTCTATATTTCTCTGTACTGTACATTTACATTTAAGTCATTTAGCAGACGCTCTTATCCAGAGCGACTTACAAATTGGTGCATTCACCTTATGATATCCAGTGGAACAACCACTTTACAATAGTGCATCTAACTCTTTTAAGGGGGGGGGGGGTTAGAAGGATTACTTTATCCTATCCTAGGTATTCCTTAAAGAGGTGGGGTTTCAGGTGTCTCCGGAAGGTGGTGATTGACTCCGCTGACCTGGCGTCGTGAGGGAGTTTGTTCCACCATTGGTTTGTTCCACCATTGGGGTGCCAGAGCAGCGAACATTTTTGACTGGGCTGAGCGGGAACTGTACTTCCTCAGAGGTAGGGAGGCGAGCAGGCCAGAGGTGGATGAACGCAGTGCCCTTGTTTGGGTGTAGGGCCTGATCAGAGCCTGAAGGTACGGAGGTGCCGTTCCCCTCACAGCTCCGTAGGCAAGCACCATGGTCTTGTAGCGGATGCGAGCTTCAACTGGAAGCCAGTGGAGAGAGCGGAGGAGCGGGGTGACGTGAGAGAACTTGGGAAGGTTGAACACCAGACGGGCTGCGGCGTTCTGGATGAGTTGTAGGGGTTTAATGGCACAGGCAGGGAGCCCAGCCAACAGCGAGTTGCAGTAATCCAGACGGGATATTCTTCTACCTTGCAACACAGTATGCAATTTTTAATGGCCTTACCGGGCAATCACTGATGTCATCTTGACATTATTACTATTTTACTATAATGTTCATGTATTTTTTTTATTTATCTTAACTATTCAAACTTCTAGTATCATATTACTTCAATGGTTATTCATGTACCATTCACAGTCCACTCCTTTAGTGTAGGACTGGGTGTGTCCTCCCTACCAGGTTACACTTTAAGCAACGGTTCGGGAGAGGTGCGCATTCCCTTCCCCACCAACAGCAGAGAACTTACACACTCACTTTCACACCTCTTACGCTTTCCTAAGCGACCTGATAATACAGGGTTTTACTTGTCGATACATTTACCCTAGAGCGCTATCCACAGATTTATTTTCCTGTCTGAGCAGTCCTCAATTAATTTATAAAGCAGTAACCACAGATTTATTTTCCTGTTTGAGCGGTCCTCAATTAATTTATAACGTGGATTCCACAGGAAAATAAATATGTCTGCACAGGCTTTATTAATTAATTTATATATAATTTTATTTGACCATGCAGATAGACGGTTGCCACTTCAAACTAGATTGTACAGAACAGTCAATAGGGCAGACAGATTACCTGAACGAGACGGAACAACCATCCCAGATGAGCGACTGAGCGAGCTGGATGACTTGAATGACCCACCCAACTCGGACTGACTGAATAAGATGAATGGGTTGCGTTTTGTGTTCAAACTCAAACGGGTCTAAACAAATAAGTCCAGTCAAACTGAATCAGACAACAGTCACAACTCAAAACAGACTGAACAAACTGGTCAGATGAACTGCCTGAACAAATTAGTGAATAACCCCACTCAACTGAGCCTGTCAAGACAGATGAAGCACATAAATCTCCTTCTGCAGTGGTCACACACCAATTACTATCCTCTGTTTTCACTGTTGCAACCCTCAGCTTTTTATCCCCTCATTATTTTGCATGTATTTCATTGAACCAAAAAGCTCCCAATATTTATTTGGTTCGTCAAATTTGGAGGGACCCACTTGGTGACCTACCGCTGAGGCATGTCCCCAGAGCGAACCACACAAACTCTATACTATAGGCAAGAACGTTGCTTACCTTTTATTATCAAGTGGCCATTTATTTGTGCAGTTCATCCAAGAAGCCCTTCCGCAGCTGCAGATTTTCACCGTCTCTGGTCCCTTTTCGCCACTCCTGGCAAGCTCGCCATTTATGTCGTGGAAATATTGTCTCTAATATTTCTCAAATACCGGAGTCTGAGTTCAATTAGACTTTATTACAAAGTAATATAAGCCGAGCTGGTTCAAGTAATTCCCTTTCCAGTCTTGGCACACACTTTTTATACAGGTTTCATCCTTACGTCTCACACATAGTAATTCTTCTTTATGTTAATAATTTAGCCACCATTATCTTTTTTGCCTTGCACAAATTGTAGTTTGGTTTCACATTAGGGCATAGAAACATGCCATAGCAATGGTACAAAAATAAACAGACATGCCCACTCCCCAGACAGGTGCATGTCCAATGGTGTCTAATGACCTAGACACACACACACACAGGGTGCACTTATCCTGCTGAATACCACAAAATGTATAATGGGCACATATGTACTGGAAAATGTCCAATAATGGGTGAGAAAAAAATACAATGTGTTCCATTTAGAATTCAGGCTGTAACATAACACATTGTTGTACTTTTTACCCCCTTTTGCTCCCCAATTTCGTGATATCCAATTGGTAGATAGTCTTGTCCCATTGCTGTAACTCCCGTACAGACTAGGGAGAGGCAAAGGTCGAAAGCCATGCGTCCTCCGAAACACGACCCTGCCAAGCCGCACTGCTTCTTGACACCCTGCTCGCTGAACCCGGAAGCCAGCCGCACCAATTTGTCAGAGGAAACACAGTACACTGGCGACCAAAGTCGGCATGCACTGCGCCCGCCATCGCTAGAGTGCGAGTGGACAAGGACATCCTGGCTGGCCAAACCCTCCCCTAACCCAGACGACGCTGAGCCGATTGTGTGCCGCCTCATGAGTCTTCCGGCTGCAACACAGCCTGGGATCAAACCCGGGTCTGTAGTGATGCATCTAGCACTGAGATGCAGTGCCTTAGACCTCTGCACCATGAATACTTTTCTGAAGGCACTGTAAGGCAAATATACTTATAGGGTTCCGCTTTCATCTGTGTCAGGTGTTCGCTAGTTACTGGCTAGCTAGGTCTTCAGCCTGCATGGAACAAAAGCGGGGGAAGGGTTTCTCAAAACTCTGACGCAGTTGTCATTTACATCATGAAACATGTAAAACGGGAGACTCCTATAAACTTTTTGACATCATTGATAGTTATGATATCTTAATATTGTCTGACAGTCAATATACTGTATATATGTCATGTACCCTGACTTCACCCTGCAAATTTTCAACTCAAATTGTCCAAGATGAGCTAGCTAGCATGATAAACAGTGCTGACAATTCCATTTGGGCTACCTAGCAAAATGATATAGCCAACATTTTGTCTATATTGATGCTGTTATAATAACCAAACAGTTGGATAAACAAATAATTTGTTATGTGATGTATGACAGGATTGGATGATGTATGCAATTGTAATGTTTGTTGCTTTGTGTATCAGCAAATTTGCTTGAAATAATCTCACTGCAATACTGCTCACCATAGGTGTTTTCAAAGAACTGTCAGAGAAGGTGAGCTCTCCACCCACTCAACCTTGTAGCTCCCCGCCCACTCAGTCTTTCTTTTCAGACTTCCTGGTAATTTGACATGCGAGAAAGTCGTAAAAAAAGAAAGAATTTGAGCATTTTTATTGGGAAAAATATTTTGGGTGATTGTTTCGGTCACTCAAAAGGCTATTTTACGTGGGAATCGGAATAACTGTTCGGGACCTTTTAAGACTTTCTAGAGTCAGGCCTGGACAGATGCTCAATTGCCCAAATAAATTGCCCAGATGCCCAAATAAACCCCCCCTAACCTGGTGTGTATGTCTGAAGGGATTGTATCGGCATTATGACAAGGCACCTAGCATATCAGAGGCGTTATCTAAACATTTTGTTTTACCCTCTTTCTGTACAGGCAGTGTGGTGGCCAGAGTGCGCTCAGTGACTTTCTTGGGGACGTCTGTGACTGGAGGGGGGCGGATCATGGACACTTTGTAGAGAACGTCTCTTTTAACCTCTTAACTTATGTTGAGCTCTGAAAGGTTTTATTTGAAAGGTTTTATTTTATTTAAATATTTGTACAACTGTCACTAAGGCTGGAGTTTTTCACTGTTTTTAAAATGGTTTTGTTTTAACCGGCCAAGTTTTTATTTTTTTAAAGGGGGGGCCTTTGCATTTTGTTTCTCCTTATTCTAGGAGAGGAATGGACACTTTTCTATTTGTAGGTACTTGTGCCTTTGCATGCCTTAGTTGCAGTGTGTTTGTTTTTGTTAGCTAAATTGTGATAGATGTATTTCGATGTTATAATTAATTACACCACCCTCCCCAAATATTATCTCTATTTGGTTCCAAATGTGGTTTCCACAAATAATATCTCTATTTGGTTCCAAATATGGTTTCCATGACTGACATCTCAAAATTATTGTATCCATGGAAATGATGGAATAGACCAATTAAGACCAACTCACTCTTACATACTGAGAGCTGTGTGTGTGCATGACTGTGTGTGAGTGCCTTTGCTGTATGCTTGAGTGAGTGAGTAGCATGCATGAATGTGTGGATATAAATACAAAGGGACTCTTCTTTTTACTTGTCATCCTCTTTCACAGTCTGGTTTTCTGGAACATGTACCAAAAAGGCAACTTTATATTTAATGTGACGTCACATGGTTGGTGTGACATTGTGGATGGTAACATTCCTACACCAAATCATTATTTTAAAGAGAAACTAAGAGGATGACAACTACAGCCTTGTAGCAGATGAGAGGACCATAGATATAAAGTGCATAGATGGACAAAGGGAGGTGAATGGGTGGATGTGCACTGTTATGATGTTGACGATAAGTTTCATAATGGTTTCAGGTTACATATCCCCCTAACCCCCCACCCGTCTGTTTCCATTGGATGGGGACGTTAGTGGACTAATTTCCATTATTTTGTTAATAAAATAAATGCTGTGGTGAAACGATGACATCCTTCAACAATGATGGCCTCAATTTCTTTCTTGTGATGATTATGGACTAATATTTGTATTTTTCTCCCACCTTTGGTTTGCAACATTGACACTACATGCCAACACGCACAAACACTCATGCATACATGTGGTTTTACACCCAAGCATTGTTCACCTGGAAAAACAGGTCAAACTCACGCTGCCTTGTCCTTACCTGTGACATCACTCCAGGTATCCATGGCAATGGACTGACTGGAGGTTCATTTAATTTGCAATGGACAATACATGTGGTAACGTAAACCAATAAGACATGCATATTAAATGTTTCTAAGTAGTAACATTGATTCATGACGTGTATTCACAACTCATTCTAGGTCATGATGGACTGCCTAGACAGGCAGCCCAATTTTGATATTTTTTTCCACAATTGGTCTTTTGACATAACATCCTTTTCAAAGCTGATCTGATTGGTCAAAAGACCAATTAGTGAGAGGAAACAAATATCAGAATTGGGCTGTCTAAATGCAGCCGATGACAGGCTCAGTGCACCTCAATCTGTCTGTGTAGTTGAATAGTTGGCTCACAGCACCCTCTACAGCTACAGCTAATGAGTGTGTGTAATAGTCTTGCTTCTGTCCCTCTCCTTGCCCCAACCCAGGCTTGAATCAGGGACCCTATAAACACATCAAATCAAAGTTTATTTGTCACGTGCGCCGAATACGACAGGTTTCACCTTACAGTGAAATGCTTACTTACAGGCTCTAACCAATAGTGCAAAAAAAGGTATTAGGTGAACAATCGGTAAGTAAAGAAATAAAAACAAAGACAGGCTATATACAGTAGCGAGGCTACATACAGACACCGGTTAGTCAGGCTGATTGAGGTAGTATGTATATGTAGATATGGTTAAAGTGACTATGCATATATGATGAACAGAGAATAGCAGTAGTGTGAAGAGGGGGTGGCGGGACACAATGCAGATAGCCCGGTTAGCCAATGTGCGGGAGCACTGGTTGGTCGGGCCAATTGAGGTAGTATGTACATATGTATAGTTAAAGGGACTATGTATATATGATAGACAGAGTAGCAGCAGCGTAAAAGAGGGGTTGGGGGGGGCACACAATGCAAATAGTCCGGGTAGCCATTTGATTACCTGTTCAGGAGTCTTATGGCTTGGGGGTAAAAAGGTAAAGCCTTTTTGTCCTAGACTTGGCACTCCGGTACCACTTGCCATGCGGTAGTAGAAAGAAGAGTCTATGACTGGGGTGGCTGGGGTATTTGACAACTTTTAGGGCAGGGGTGTCAAACTCATTCCACGGAGGGCCTAGTGTCTGCAGGTTTTTGGTTTTTCCTTTCAATAAAGCCCTAGACAACCAGGTGTGGGGAGTTCCTAACTAATTAGTGATGTTAATTCATCAATCAAGTACAAGGGAGGAGCGAAAACCCGCAGACACTCGGCCTCCCGTGGAATGAGTTTGACACCTGTGTTTTAGGGCCTTCCTCTGACACCGCCTGGTGTAGAGGTCTTGGATGGCAGGCAGCTTAGCCCCTGTGATGGGCTGGGCTGTACGCACTACCCTCTGTAGTGCCTTGCGGTCGGAGGCCGAACAATTGCCGTACCAGGCAGTGATGCAACCAGTCAGGATGCTCTCGATGTTGCAGCTGTAGAACCTTTTGAGGATCTCAGGACCCATGCCAAATCTTTTTAGTTTCCTGAGGGGGAATAGGCTTTGTCGTGCCCTCTTCACGACTGTCTTTGTGTGTTTGGACCATTCTAGTTTGTTGGCGATGTGGACACCAAGGAATTTGAAGCTCTCAACCTGCTCCACTACAGCCCCGTCGATGGGGGCGTGCTCGGTCCTCCTTTTCCTGTAGTCCACAATCATCTCCTTAGTCTTAGTTACGTTGAGGGATAGGTTGTTATTCTGGCACTACCTGGCCAGGTCTCTGACCTCCTCCCTATAGGCTGTCTCGTCGTTGTCGGTGATCAGGCCTACCACTGTTGTGTCGTCTGCAAACTTAATGATTGTGTTGGAGTCGTGCCTGGCCATGCAGTCGTGGGTGAACAGGGAGTACAGGAGGGGACTGAGCACGCACCCCTGGGGGGCTCCAGTGTTGAGGATCAGCGTGGCAGATGTGTTGCTACCTACCCTCACCACATGGGGGCGGCCCGTCAGGAAGTCCAGGATCCAGGTATAGAGGGCGGTGTTTAGTCCCAGGATCCTTAGCTTTGTGATGAGCTTTGAGGATACTATGGTGTTGAACGCTGAGCTTTAGTCAATGAATAGCATTCTCACATAAGTGTTCCTTTTGTCCAGGTGGGAAAGGGCAGTGTGGAGTGCAATAGAGATTGTATCATCTGTGGATCTGTTTGGGTGGTATGCAAATTAGGGTGGGTCTAGAGTTTCTGGGATAATGGTGTTGATGTGAGCCATGACCAGCCTTTCAAAGCACTTCATGGCTACGGACGTGAGTGCTACGGGTCTGTAGTCATTTAGTCCGGTTGCCTTTGTGTTCTTGGGCACAGGGACTATGGTGATCTGCTTGAAACATGTTGGTATTACAGACTCAATCAGGGACATATTGAAAATGTCAGTGTAGACACCTGCCAGTTGGTCAGCACATGCTCGGAGCACACGTCCTGGTAATCCGTCTTGCACCGCAGCCTTGTGTATGTTGACCTGTTTAAAGGTCTTACTCACGTCGGCTACGGAGAGCGTGATCACACAGTCGTCCGGGAACAGCTGAAGCTCTCATGCATGCCTCAGTGTTGCTTGCCTCGAAGCGAGCATAGAAGTGATTTAGCTCGTCTGGTAGGCTCGTGTCACTGGGCAGCTCGCGGCTGTGCTTCCCTTTGTAGTCTGTAATAGTTTTAAGCCCATGAAGACATAAGACGAGCGTCGGAGCCGGTGTAGTATGATTCAATCTTAGCCCTGTATTGACGCTTTGCCTGTTTGATGGTTTGTCGCAGGGCATTGCAGGATTTCTTGTAATCTTCCGGGTTAGAGTCCCGCACCTTGAAAGCGGCAGCTCTCACCCTTTAGCTCTAGTGCGAATGTTGCCTGTAATCCATGGCTTCTGGTTGGGGTATGTACGTACAGTCACTGTGGGGACAACTTCCTAAATGCACTTATTGATAAAGCCAGTGACTGATGTGGTGTACTCCTCAATGCCATCGGAAGAATCCCGGAACATGTTCCAGTCTGTGATGGAAAAACAGTCCTGTAGTTTAGCATCTGCTTCATCTGACCACTTTTTTATAGACCGAGTCACTGGTGCTTCCTGCTTTAATTTTTGCTAATAAGCAGGAATCAGGAGGATAGAGTTGTGGTCGGATTTACCAAATGGAGGGCAAGGGAGAGCTTTGTACGTGTCTCTGTGTGTGGAGTACAGGTGATCTAGAATTTTTTTCCCTCTGGTTGCACATTTAACATGTTGATAGAAATTTGGTAGAACTGATTTGAGTTTCTCTGCATTAAAGTCTCCGGCCACTAGGAGCGCCACCTCTGGGTGAGTGGTTTCCTGTTTGCTTATTTCCTTATACAGCTGACTGAGTGTGGTCTTAGTGCCAGCATCTGTCTGTGGTGGTAAATAAACAGCCACAAAAAGTATAGCTGAACTCTAGGCAAGTAATGTGGCCTGCAATTTATCACGATATACTTCAGGCGAGCAAAAATCTAGAGACTTCCTTAGATTTTGTGCACCAGCTGTTGTTTACAAATATGCACAGACCGTCTTACCGGAGTGTGCTGTTCTATCTTGCCGGTGCAGCGTATGTCACGCTAGCTGAATATCCATGTCGTCATTCAGCCATGATTCCGTGGAAGAGAAGATATTACAATTTTTGATGTCACGTCAACTGCTTCCCATGAATAATTATCACTCCACAAAAGCCGCGGCCCTTAAATAACTACTTTAAACGCTACAAGCGCACCACTAACTAGCTAGCCATTTCACACAAATGCATACTGCATACTAAACACCTTTGCCTGCTTTGAGAATAATACAGTGCCACCAAAGCAGCCTGCTACCAAGGACTGTGCCCCCCCTTCTACGTGGCAGACGTAAGACATTTACACGTGTTAACCCTCGCAAGGCTGCTGACTCAGATGGCATCCCTAGCCGTCTGGCTGGTGTGTTTCCGGACATATTCAATCCGTCCCTATCCCAGTCTGCTGTCCCCCACATGCTTCAAGATGGCCACCATTGTTCCTGTACCAAAGAAGGCAAAGATAACTGAACTAAATGACTATCGCCCCGTAGCACTCACTTCTGTCATCATGAAGCGCTTAAGAGTCTAGTCCAGGACCATATCACCTCCACCTTACTTGCCACTCTAGACCCACTTCAGTTTGCATACCGTCCCAAAAGGTCCACAAACGATGCAATCGCCATCACACTGCCCTATCCCATCTGAACAAGAGGAATACATACAGTTGAAGTCGGAAGTTTACATACACCTTAGCCAAATACATTTAAACTAAATTTTTCACATTCCTGACATTACATTTTAGGTCAGTTAGGATCACCACTTTATTTGAAGAATCTAATATAGGATTGAGGTCAGGGCCATTTAATATGCAAGCCATTTTGCCACAACTTTGGAAGTGTGCTAGGGGGGCAATGTCCATTTGGAAGACCCATTTGCGACCAAGCTTTAACTTCCTGACTGATGTCTTGAGATGTTGCTTCAATATATCCACATAATTTTCCTTCCTCATGATGCCATCTATTTTGTGAAGTGCACCAGTCCCTCCTGCAGCAAAGCACCCCCACAACATGATGCTGCCACTCCCGTGCTTCACGATTGGGATGGTGTTCTTCAGCTTGCAAGCATCCCCCTTTTTCCTCCAAACATAACGATGGTCATTATGGCCAAACAGTTCTATTTTTGTTTAATCAGGCAGAGAACATTTGGTTAGAGCGTTGGGCCAGTAAACGAAAGGTTGCTGGATCAAATCCCCGAGCTGACAAGGTAAAAATCGGTCTGTCTGCCCCTGAACAAGGCACTGTTCCCCAGGCGCGAAGTCGATTAAGGCAGCCCCCCGCACCTCTTTGATTCAGAGGGGGTTGGGTTAAATGCGGAAGACACATTTCAGTTGAATGCGTTCAGTTGTACAACTGACTAGGTATCCGCCTTTTCCTCATGAGTCTTCTTAAGTACCCCCTGTGGATAGGTCAAGTACCCCTGGTTAGGATTCCACTGCTCTAACCCACATGCATGTCAGTTGCAATGGTTGGTTGGACTTTGGTCCCTAGCCTAGACCCTTTCCTTGCACCTACCTACCACTCCCGTGTTCACATGAGTCTCAACAACGCCTTGCCCAAGTTGCCATTGTGTAAGTTCCACTTCTCAGGAATCACATTGATATAGAATTCTGCATGCACACATCTCAGTAGATTGCTGTAGAAAAGGCCCATGGAGTTGGTGGAATAATCCTTTAATTCATGGCCACTTACTCAGCTGGGCCAGGGGCGCTTTAATTAGGTCAGGTGGCAATGACTGACAGATCTCATCCCCATAAAAGGAGGAAAACGCCATCGACTGATCTCGCTGCTTTCTCTTCCTTAACTTCGTCTGCTCCAGAAGACCTGTGCGTCCATGAATCCACGTAAATCCACCAACTCTGTTACCTTTCATCTGAACTATCTGTTGCGATCGGGAGAGTGGGCCATCCGTTATTGTTTATAGTTATTACCGCGGAGCGCGGCTTGGAGCGCACTCTTCAAACATATTGTGTAATGTGAATGGTCAATGATCACGGCCCTACGGATCATCATAGGCCAATTATGCAATCGATATGGTTAATATGTAATTAAATTAATTACATGTACACATGAAGACAATTGAAAGGGTGAAATGAGAAACGTCATTGTTTGCTAACTGATCGACTTTGATATCAAACTAATGGGGATTATAGATTGAATAACCATTCACTGTTTGTATTCTTTCATGATTTATGATAAATAGTTACGAGCCTAAATGACTCACGGATGATTACTATTGACTTCTTAATGAACTGGATTGTTGAATTCCCTAATTATGTTAAACATGAATGATTGTTATATGATCGGATACATGTTATTCTGTTATGCAGCACAGACTACTCAATAAATATATCACTTTATGGTTAAAGGAATTCCTGCCTCAGTCTCATCCATTCCTGTGTCACCTGACCACCTGTTCACCTTCACTGTCAGTCATCCTACCTGTCCAGCTACTCACACAGATTCCACTAATCTTTCAATTGCTATGATACTGATGTGGTTCCTGAGAGTTTAAACATTTCTGGCTATCTAAAACCAGACCAAGTCCATAAAAACTACAACTCCCAAGATGCCATGCATACCTTACTTCCTGGTAAACACTTGCACTCATGCCTCAAGGTGTTCCATGGTGCTACGTACGCCTCTAGGAAGAGGGAACGCAACACCCTGCTACAACTCAACTCCCCATGGAGTGAAAGAGGTATGGGATTGTAGGTGCGAGTAAGGATGACAAAAGCAGAGAATTACCGTTTACTGGGAATTTATTCCGTCCCATGGTAATTTGGGGAAAAGGGGCTGGATGGAACCAAAGCAAAGAAAGTAAATGTCAAAGCCCCCTCTCCTACCCACCCACCACTAACCTAACTTAGCACCACCTGGTGCGCTAACCAAAATACAGGGGGGCTCCGCCCAGGTCTTACCTAGTGTGCATAGACAGTGAATACTATGGGTTATGTATGCCCGCGGGCCTCTTGCCTAAGCACTCCCTAGGTGCCTTCCCCTTCCCCCCTGGGAACAAAAATAGAATACAAACATAAGTAAACTATTTCAGTAATCAGAAACACTGCCTCCTATGGGGACACACATACCTTAAAAGCAGCAGCTACAAAGTACTTAGCAAAAAACAACACAGGACATACTTGTCATAAAAAATGACTTTATATCGGAGTTGTGCCTGTTATTCACACACGTATCTGCCATCTCATTGGCTAGAATGGTCCCACCTAGGGCCGATGCGGTGACCGTATTACCGCCACAGCGGCGGTCACTAGTTATGAAGGCAGTCAAATTCCACATGACCGTTTAGTCATGGTAATTATACTTCTCCAAGCTCTGATGCTGTTTCTGATCATTAGTATCCAACCAAACTTGCTAACTGCCTGGTACTCAGCACTCTATTGTCCCTCTAATCACTCTGACAGTCAATGAAAATCGAATCAAACATTTCATGGGAGCCATCAGCTCATGTTGCGCAACACTTCTATAGGCTATGCCATTGCAGGAGAAAACAGAGTGATGGCTGCTAATAAATATAGGAGGTGCCCATCAGCTTTCTCAACTTTCCTAATATTAAGCACATTGCTTATATTTACAACAGGAGTATAGCCTACCTGTCTGGCATGAAAATAAACCACGGGGAAAAGCGTCCTCCATTCGCTATTTAAGTGCATAGATGACATGTATTTTTTTCCTGCTGCACCTGTTTCAACACATGTGCATGGTAATGGTCCATTCTAAACCAAAACAAATGTCACACATGTATTATTTAGTATACGTAAAGACAAGAGTAAATCAAGAATAGTCTGATGGGTGACAATATTAGCCTATCACTTGTGAATTATATATTTTCACTTATGAATGATGCCCAGCATTAGAAACAATGCCTTTTTTTGTTGCAACTTGTTCGAATCATAGTCACACACCTCATGTATTCTAGCCCATATGCCTATATGTTTTAATAAGGTTTGTATCAGAACTAAAGTGTCCAAATAACTTCTTAAAATTAAGCACATTAATCCGCTTTACAAGGGGTGTAGAGCCTAACTGGCATACATAAGCAGCGTGTGAGTTTCAAGTTTGGGGAAGATCATTTCCCCCATAAAAATGCACCTTTATAATAAAAGCATTACATGCATAATTGCATTTGTGGTCACTGTTTTCCGCTAATTAGCCTGCTGCAATGTGTGCATTGCTGCCCTTATATTGTGAAGAAATATCCTAATAGTTTATCAACATTTTAAGCTAAACGTTCTGATCTGTTGTCAGCCACATTGCATAAAAAAGTTTTTTTGATGCTAGTGGTTGTATTAATTTGGGATCTATTGCATCCCACAACTGTCCCAGACTGTTTGGAATATTTATTTATTGCACAGAATAGAATAGGTCGACTTTTGTACTATGGGGGATAGTAGATTGACATAGGCTAGTGCTTTTGCTGTTCGTTAGGCCTACACATCTTGTTGGCTGACATAAAGTAAATGTGGACAGTTCATCCAATATCTTCAATATGCACCTCAGAATTGGATAAGGATGCGCGCAGTTGTGTCTGTCTTAACTTGTAGCCTGTGAGAAAGACCCAATCACATGACGGAGAGCAGTGTGAGTGAGAGACACTTCGGATTGCACAGCACACTCAGGGAGAAGGGCACAAAGCAGCACTCCAGCCCACAAAAGGCATGGATTTTTTTAGGGTGCATTACGGCCACAAAGGGGATGCCAACGTGAAATTCAAGGTATTATCAAGTGCTTGTCATATTGTGAATGAGAGACTACTGGAGTGTGTATAGCTTGCAAAAAAAACAAAGCAGTGCTCATGCCTTTCAAGTAACTTTTTTCAAATGATCATTAGAGTCTCATCATGCAGCCTTACAATGTATTAAAAATCAAAACATATAGCCCAACGGTTGAAGAACAACTAAAGTTACATTAACTCTAAATTAAGCATATAAGAGTACCTATTTCTTTGTTAACCGCTCAACACAGAATAGCCGCATGTGCACACTCCCTTAAATCGTTTGGAGAAAATATTTATATTTTATTCAGCTTTGTTCAATTGTATTCTTCATAATATAAAATAATACCACGGAATTATAAGCAAGTCTTGTCTGCTAAATGAACTAGTGTAACCCACAGCCATTTAACATAGCCACATCAGGACCTAACATAATCAGGACCTAACATAAAGACAACTCAGAGTATGATATTCTTTTCTTCTGAAATAGACTGCATTTTCTTGATATCATGCTTCTTTAGACCTGTCTAAAATAATTCATGGATTTATTATGAAGGTGTAGGCTATATTACATGTATTTATTATACTTTTTTTGATGGCTTGTAGGCTATGTGTGAAAGCCAGGAGATGCTAAATGTGTTTATGTTAATTAACGGTCAATTACCGTGGGACCACAGTTATTTGCTTGACAATCGTTATCGCCACAGCCCTAGTCCCACCTGATCTCACCTCCTCCCACCTGTATTCCATTTTTGAGGTCATGTATTTCCATTGTTAGAGCGGTCACTCGACTATCTTGTCAATATAATATATCATCTTTGTTCTCACCAACTGCACCATACAGCCATCACCTGCATTGTGGGAAGCACTATTTATCAACCAATCATTAGTGTTTTGGTTGACCCACACAAAAGTGTCCAAAGATGTGACTGAAACAGGAACCAACTATGCAGTGATTCTAAAGCTAGCTACAGGGGATACTAATTAAAGTGATATTTGAGACCTCTCTCTAAACTATTAATTGTACACACTTTATGCTTTCAGTTTGAGAGTGTATGATATGGGGGTATAGAAAAGTTTATTTTGATATTTATAAAGACAAACCGTTATAATAATATACAAAAGCAGCTACACTATATATTCAAAAGTATGTGAGCACCCCTTCAAATTTGTGGATTCCGGCTATTTCAGCCACACCAGTTGCTGATGGGGTATAAAACCGAGCACAAAGCCATACAATCTCCATAGACAAACATTGGCAGTCGAATGGCTTTACTGAAGAGCTCAGTGACTTTCAACGTGGCACCGTCATAGGATGCCACCTTACCAACAAGTCAGTTCGTAAAATTTCTGCCCTGCTAGAGCTGCCCCAATCAACTGTAAGTGTTGTTATTGTGAAGTGGAAACATCTAGGCGCAACAACGGCTCAACCACAAAGTGGTAGACCACACAAATCTTAACGCTACAGCATACAATGACATTCTAGACGATTCTGTGCTTCCAACTTTGTGGCAACAGTTTGGGGAAGGCCCTTTCCTGTTTCAGCATGACAATGCCCCTGTACACAAAGTGAGGTCCATAAAGAAATGGTTTGTCGAGATTGGTGTGGAAGAACTTGACTGGCCTGCACAGAGCCCTGACGTCAACCCCATCGAACACCTTTAGGATGAATTGGAACGCAGACTGCGAGCCAGGCCTAATCGCCCAACATCAGTGCCCGACCTCACTAATGCTCTTGTGACTGAATGGATGCAAGTCACATCAGCAATGTTCCAACATCTAGTGGAAAGCCTTCCCAGAAGAGTGGAGCAGCAAACGGGGAACAACTCCATATTAATACCCATGATTTTGGAATTAGATGTTCTTCGAGCAGGTGTCCATGTACTGTATGTTGACACTGCCATGTTGATCTGAGCCTTGCTGTTGGAAAACCACTACATTGTCTGACTTGACTGTCGGAGATGCACCTTCCCCGACTTCACTCGCCGACTTTGGTCTACAGTTGACTTCGTTAGCCTTACTGCTCAAACATACCCGTTGACTTTTGTGCTTTTTTCCCAGGTCCATCAACCCGACCCAGAATTCGACAGGAGCCCACACAACTAGGGACTCCCTGGAGCAATGGCTGCTCTTGCCCAGCAGCCTAAACAAGCACCTGTACCTGCCTGCTGCAGAGGTGAGTGGCCCATCTTTATGCTTTGGTACAGATTGTTATGTTTGATTTTATTTTATTTGGATCTCTTTTAGTCCCCATTTGGAGTAATCTTCCAAGAGTCCTTAAACATTAAAATACAATTTATAATACAAACACATTTTCACGTATAACGCACTATTACAAACATACATAATATACTAACATAATGACCCAATAAATACTCAATCTAAAAAATATTGATTCTTCATCTACTATAGTCCCACAACATTTCTATGTATTATATTTAAATGGTTTTAAAATAATGGTTAAATTAATATATTGAAAGGTTTCTGGTTTGCTCAGTTAATTTATTCAATTTCTTTATTGCTCTAAATCGAAATGTTCTTTTGCCTATTACTCTTTTCTGTCTGAATAACGCATAGATGGTGGACAATCTATTCCTAGTATTTACGGAATGTCTGTCTCTTACCAACTGAATACCGTTTTGAATAGAACTTGGCCGTTTTAAATGATGTATATTATGAAAAAAATAAGCATGTTTTTTTCAATTATCTTGTTGATTGATGACCAACCAAGAACATTGAGCATGACTGCAACAGAAGAACCATATCTCCACCTTAAAACAATCCTTGCTGCTTTGTTCTGTGCAATCTGCAGCCTCCTAACTTCACTTGATGATGCATTTCCCCAGCCACAGAACAGTAGTTCACCTGACTCTCAATTAATGCTTGTGTTATTTGCTTAAGAATTTTTCCTGGTAAATATTTTGCTATCCTTCTGATTATGCATGCTGTTTTTTTTTTACATGGATTAGTTATTTGAGACGACAATGATAAGCAGTTGTCTAGCTGCACTCCCAATAGTTTGGGAGTGCCACTTCTTCAATTTGTACTCCTCCCATACTTAATTGAATCCCATGCTGTTTTGGCCTTTTCCTAGTGGAACAGACCAACATAACTTTGGTTTTCTTGGTGTTTAAAACAAGTTTGTTCTGGCAAACCCACTCCCTGATATTCTCCAAATCTCCTTGTAAAGCTTGCTGTACCTGTTGAACCGATTGTCTTGCTGCATAAATTGTAGTATCATCTGCAAATATAGTAGCTTGAGTTTCAGCTAAGGCATAGGGAAGGTCATTGGTATATATTAAATAAAGAAGTGGCCCAAGGCAGCTGCCCTGCGGTATTCCACAGTTTAACACATGAGGGGTAGAAAATGAACCATTGATATAGGTGGACTGTTTCCTGTCAGTTAGATATGACTGTACCCAATTCAATGCTACCTCCTTAATGCATTAATTTTGTCAAAGTTATTTAATGATCCACTAAATCAAATGCTGCACTGAAATGTAAAAATAGTACACCCACAAACTTGCCATTATCCATAGCATTGAGCCACTGGTCAGTCATGTCAACCAATGTAGTGGTAGTGGAATGTTTTTTGCAATAAGCATGCTGATTGGCTGTAATCAAATCATTATTTTCCATGTACTCCCATATTTGTCTACTCACAATACCCTCCAATATCTTACTGAGTGTAGGGAGTAGACTAATTGGTTGACTATTGACAGGAGTAATGTGTTCTTTGCTGTCTTTCGGAATAGGACACAGTTTCGCATGCTTCCATACATTTGCAAACATCCCCTTTTCCAGTGACCAATTAAATATGTATCTCAGTGGAACTGCAATCTGGGGAGCAGCACAGCGAAGCAAATAATTGTCCATAAGACCATAACCTGTAGATTTACCATCAGGTAATGACTTCAATAGGTTTATCACCTCCTCCACTGACACCGTTTGCAGACTAAAAGAGCAGATCTTGTTGCTCATAATATGATCATCAATCCATTGGAAAATAGCTTTTTTTGGAAGAATGTATGTTTACATTGTTGCTCAGTAAATACATTTTCTTTGTAAAAAAAATCTGCAAAATTATTGGCAATATCAACTGGTTTTGTTATTATTCTCCCGTCAACCTCCACACTAGATGGGCATGATAATTACCGAAGCTAAGTAGTAGCATTAACATTATGCCTTCTAATTGCAGTCGCTGTACTCATAATATACAGGAGAACGATCACCTTATAGCGAGGATAGCTGTGCTGCAAGCCCAGCTTCAGACGCAATCGTTAGGCAAGGGTAATTTAAGTGTAGGACGGGATGAGTATAGGGATATTGTTATCCACGTCGGCACCAACGATGTTACAGCTGACTACGCTGTGAAATCTATGTTATTCAATTATTGAGCCAACGAGCATCTGCGTTGCCAAGGGCTAAAATAGAATCAGTTCTATTTCTGACGCAGATCGCGCTGCAAGTCCTGCCTCTCCCATCTACTCATTGGCTTATAGAAGCAGGTACCCACGTGCCATCTCATTCGTTATACCCACGTGGGTGACTGAAAGACGAATCAGGGCAGGTTGCCAATCGCAATAAAAAGTCAAGAGAAGAAAAGGCCTGGAAGGAAGAGAGATGACTAGAAACGATTCAGTTGACCGTTTTATGTGTGGATTAATTGGCGAAGTGGAGGACCTTGTGCTTTTCAGGTAAAATAACAACTCAATGTTTATATCCCAGGACAAATTAGCTAGCAACAGCAAGCTAGCTAAATAGAACAAATTAGCTAGCAAGTGCAAGCTAACTAGCTAAATTGCCATAAATGTTTAATGCTTTTCGACCTGTCCCCAAATTAATATAATTGGTTCAGAGTTTTGATATTGTTTTGATATTTTAACCTGGGTGCCGTGATCGCGTTTGGTGTGAGGGAACAAAATAAATGTATGTCCGATGGCGCACGCGCGCAGCCGGTTTGGGTTCCGTGTTAGGATGAAACAGTCAGTGGTCACCAAGCGCGACATAGCTTCAGCGTGTAAATCAGCTAGACAGATGTGTCAGCATCGAGTAATTGTCTCTGGCCCCCTCCCAGTTAGGGGGAGTGATGAGCTCTACAGCAGAGTCTCACAACTCAATCGCTGGTTGAAAACTGTTTTCTGCCCCTCCCAAAAGATAGAATTTGTAGATAATTGGCCCTCTTTCTGGGACTCAACCACAAACAGGACCAGGCCTGGCCTGCTGAGGAGTGACGGACTCCATCCTACCTGGAGGGGTGCTCTCATCTTATCTACGAACATAGACAGGGCTCTAACTCCCCAAGCTCCACAATGAGATAGGGTGCTGTTAGCCAGCCTGCCTGCTTAGTGGAGTCTGCCACTAGCACAGTCAGTGTAGTCAGCTCAGCTATCCCAATTGAGACCGTGTCTGTGCCTCAATCTAGGTTGGGCAAAACTAAACATGGCGGTGTTCGCCTTAGCAATCTCACTGGAATAAAGACCTCCTCCATTCCTGTCATTATTGAAAAAGATTGTGATATCTCACATCTCCAAATAGGGCTACTTAATGTTAGATCCCTCACTTCCAAGACAGTTATAGTCAATGAACTGATCATAATCTTGATTTTATTGGCCTGACTGAAACATGGCTTAAAACCTCTTGGAAATAGGGGGCACCCTTTTCACTTCTGGGTAAAATTGTGCCCAATTTAAACGGCCTCGTACTCTGTCCTAGATCATATGATATGCATATTATAATTACTATTGGATAGAAAACTCTCTGAAGTTTCTAAAACTGTTTGAATTATATCTGTGAGTAAAACAGAACTCATTCGGCAGGCAAACTTCCAAACAGGAAGTGAAAATTCTGAAATGGGTCTCTGTGAAAGGCATTGCCTATTCAATTGTCTTGTATTTATGGATCTGTATGCACTTCATATGCCTTCCACTAGATGTCAACAGGCAGTAGAACGTGGAATGAAGTGTCTAGCCTTCTGTGGGACTGGATGGGCGTCGTTGGAGTGAGAGGTCAGCCATATTGGTAGTACTTGGCTACGCACTTAGGTTTGTCATATCGTTGTCTGCAATGTGTTAGGTAGACACGAAGAAATGCTCCGTCTGGGACGTTATTGGATATATTTGTGAAAAAAACAATCCTAAAGATGGATTCTCAACTGAGTTTGACCAGTTTATTCGACTTTTATTATCACTTTTTGAATTTTTCGTTTCATGCGTAAAATCTTCATGGACACCTGAGCTACACATGCTATTCAAAGTTGCTAATTCGACAGAAGAAATGGACATTCTAAAACAAACAACAGATTTATTGTGAACTAGGATTCCTGGCACTGCATTCTAATGAAAGTTCATCAAAGGTAAGGGAATATTTATGATGTTATTTCGTATTTTTGTGGACTCTTTGGACTCCAACATGGCGGAGAATGGCTGAGCGCTGTCTCAGATTATTGCAAGCTGTGCTTTGTACTAAAGTTATTTTTTTAAATCTAACACACGGTTGCATTTAAGAACCAGTGTATCTTTAATTATATGTGCAACATGTATTTTTCAGCAAAGTTTATGATGAGTTTTTCTGTTAGATTACGTGGCTGTCTAAAATTTCTCCGGACATTTTGGTGCATTTGTGACCATGGCGGCAATGTAAAACCCCGATTTGTAGCCTATAAATATGCACATTTTCGAACAAAACATAAATGTATTGTATAACATGGATGTCATAAGACTGTCATCTGATGAAGTTGTTCAAAGGTTAGTGATTAATTTTATCTATATTTGTGGGTTTTGTGAAAGCTATCTTTACGGTGAAAAAATGGCGTTGTGTTTTGGGCTATTGTGGTGAGCTAACATAAATATATGTTGTGTTTTCGCTGTAAAACATTTAAAAAATCGGACATGTTGGCTGGATTCACAAGATGTTTATCTTTAATTATGTGTACAACATGTATTTTTCATAAAAGTTTTATGATGAGTATTTCTGTATTTCACGTTGCTTTCTGTAATTATTCTGGCTGTTTTGGTGCCATTTGTGACCATGGCGGCAATGTAAAACCCCGATTTGTAGCTATAAATATGCACATTTTCGAACAAAACATAAATGTATTGTATAACATGATGTCATAAGACTGTCATCTGATGAAGTTGTTCAAAGGTTAGTGATTAATTTTATCTCTATTTGTGGGTTTTGTGAAAGCTATCTTTGTGGTGAAAAAATGGCGTTGTGTGTTGGGCTATTGTGGCGAGCTAACATAAATATATGTTGTGTTTTCGCTGTAAAACATTTTAAAAATCGGACATGTTGGCTGGATTCACAAGATGTTTATCTTTCATTTGCTGTATTGGACTTGTGATTTCATGAAATTATATTATATGATATCCCTGTGGCGCTAGGCTAGGCTATGCTAGTCAGCGTTTCTGATGAGAATGATCCCGGATCCGGGATGGGGGGTCCGTAGAGGTTTTAAGCCTGATTAATTTACTGTGTTAAATGAGGCCTCACCTCCTGGTTACACTAGTGACCATATCCCCCGCGCATCCCGCAAAGGCGGAGGTGATGCTAACATTTATGACAGCAAATTTCAATTTACAAAATAAATGACGTTTTCGCCTTTTGACCTTCTAGTCATGAAATCTATGCAGCCTACTTAATCACTTTTTATAGCTACTGTTTACAGGCCTCCTGGGCCATATACAGCGTTCCTCACTGAGTTCCTATCGGACCTTGTAGTCATGGCAGATACTATTCAAATTTTTGGTGACTTTAATATTCACATGGAAAAGTCCACAGACACACTCCAAAAGGCTTTTGGAGCCATGGTCGATTATCGGACCACAATTTTATTACGTTTGCAATCACAACAAATAATCTGCTCAAGTCCCAACCAAGGCTCATCAAAAGCCGTGCTATAAATTCTCGGACAACCCAAAGATTCCTAGATGCCCTTCCAGACTCCCTCCACCTACCCAAGGACATCGAAGTACAAAAATCAGTTAACCACCTAACTGAGGAACTCAATTTAACCTTGCGTAATAGCCTAGATGCAGTTGCACCCTTAAAACATTTGTCATTAGAAACTAGCTCCCTGGTATACAGAAAATACCCGAGCTCTGAAGCAAGCTTCCAGAAAATTGGAACGGAAATGGCGCCACACCAAACTGGAAGTCTTCCGACAAGCTTGGAAAGACAGTACCGTGCAGTATCGAAGAGCCCTCTCTGCTGCTCGATCATCCTATTTTTCCAACTTAATTGAGGAAAATAAGAACAATCCAACATTTATTTTTGATACTGTCGCAAAGCTAACTAAAAAGCAGCATTCCCCAAGAGAGGATGGCTTTCACTTCAGCAGTGATAAATTCATGAACTTCTTTGAGGAAAAAATCATGATCATTAGAAAGCAATTACAGACTCCTCTTTAAATCTGCGTATTCCTCAAAGCTCAGTTGTCCTGAGTCTGCACACCTGGCCAGGACCTAGGATCAGGGAAGACAACTCAAGTGTTTTAGTACTATATCTCTTGACAAATTGATGAAATAATCATGGCCTC
>NC_036842.1:70717279-70729468 GCF_002910315.2 Salvelinus sp. IW2-2015 | reverse complement strand
TACCAAATCTCCATTAGACAAAACATTGGCCAGTCGAAGGCTTACTGAAAGAGCTCAGTGACTTTCAACCTGGCACCGTCATAGGATGCCACCTTACCAACAAGTCATTCGTAAGAATTTCTGCCCTGCTAGACTGCCCAAATCAACTGTAAGTTGTTATTGTGAAGTGGAAACATCTAGGCGCAACAACGCTCAACCACAAAGTGGTTAGACCACACAAATCTTAACGCTACACAACAATACATCTAGACGATTCTGCTTCCAACTTTTGGCAAAATTGGGAAGCCCTTTCCTGTTATCAGCATGACAATGCCCCCTGTACACAAGTGACGTCCAAAAGAAATGGTTTGTCGAAATTGGTGCTGGAAAACTACTGCCTGCACAGAGCCCTGACTCAACCCCATCGACACCTTTAGGATGAATTGGAACGCAGACTCGACCAGCCCTAATCGCCCAACATCAGTGCCCACCTCACTAATCGCTTGTGACTGAAGGTGCAAAGTCACATCAAGCAATTGTTCCAACATCTAGTGGAAAGCCTCCCAAAGGTGGAGCAGCAAACGGAAACAACTCCATATTATAACCCATGATTGAAATTAGATGTTCTATCGAGCAGGTTCCATGTACGTATGTTGACACTGCCATGTATCTGACCTGCTGTTGAAAACCACTACATTGTCTGACTTGACGTCGAGATGCACCTTCCCCGACTTCACTCGCCACTTTCCACAGTGACTTCAGTTAGCCTTACTGCCTTCAAACATACCCGTTGACTGGCTTGTTTCCCAGCCATCAACCCGACCCAGAATTCGACAGAGCCCACACAACTAGGGGGGAAAACTTTGTTTTTTTTTTCCCTGGAGCATGGCTCTGCCCAGCAGCACCTAAACAAAAAGCAACCTGTACCTGCTCTGAGATGTGTGAGTGGCCCATCTTTATTGCCTTTGTACAGATTGTTAGTTTATTTTATTTTATTTGGATTCTTTTAGTCCCCATTTGAATTAATCTTCCAAGTCCTAAACATTAAATACAATTGATAATACAAACAATACCATTTCCACCGGATAACGCGACTATTAAACTACATAATATACTAACATATGACCCAATAAATACTCAATCTAAAAAAATATTGATCTTCGATCTAACTATAGTCCACAACTTTCTATTTAGTATATAAATGTTTTAAGATAATGGTTAATTAATAGATGAAGCGTTTCTGTTGCTTCAGTTAATTTATTCAATTTCTATTGCTCTAAATCGAAATGTTCTTTTTGCCATACTCTTTTCGTCTGAAACGCATTAGAGGTGACAATCTATTCCTAGTATTTACGGAAGTCTGTCTCTTACCAACTGAATACCTTTGAATAGAACTTGCCGTTTTAAATGATTCTATTATGAAAAAAATAAGCAATGTTTTTTTCAATTATCTTGATGATTGAATGACAACCAAGAACTTGAGCATGACTGCAACAGAAAACCATATCCCCACTTAAAACCAATCCTTGCTGCTTTTGGTGCCCAATCTGCAGCCTCCTAACTTCACTTATGATGATTTCCCCAGCCACAGAACCAGTTTAGCTTCACCTGCTCTCAATTAAGCTTTGTTATTGCTAAGAATTTTCCTGTAGAATATTTTGCTATCCTTCTGATTATGCATCTGTTTTTTTTACAGGATTAGTTATTGAGACGCAATGATAAGCAGTTGTCAGCTGCACTCCCAATATTTGGGAGTCCACTTCTTCAATTTGTACTCCTCCCATACTAATTGAAATCCCATGCTGTTTGCCTTTCCTATGGAACAACAACTAACTTTGGTTTCTGGTGTTAAAACAAGTTTGTCTGCAAACCCACTCCTATATTCTCCAAATTCTCCTTGTAAGCTTGCTTACCTGATTGAACCGATTGTCTTGCTGCATTAAATTGTAGTATCATCTGCAAAATATAGTAGCTTGAGTTCTCAAGCTAAGCATAGGAAGTGCATTGGTTATATATTAAAAAAGAGTGCCAAGCAGCTCCCTGCGTAGTTCCACAGTTTAACAGAGGGTAAAAATAACATTATATAGGTGGCGTTCCTGCAGAGATATGACTACCCAATTCAATGCTACCTCCTTAATGCATTAATTTGGTTCCAAATTATTTAATATCCACTAAATCAAAATGCTGAATGAAATGTAAAAAATAGTACACCCACAAACTTGCCATGATCCATAGGGGGGCCCCATTTTGGAAAGGGGCCCCACGTGGTCATCATGTCAACCAATGTAGTGTAGTGGAATGTTTTTGCAATAAGCATGCGATGCTGTAATCAAATCATTTTTTCCATTGTACTCCCAATGTGCTACTCACATTACCCAATAATCTTACTGAAAGGTAGGGAGTAGACTAATTGAGTACTATACAGCAGTAATGTTTCTTTCTGTCTTCTGAATAGGACACATTTCGCATTCGGCTTCCATACATGCAAAATCCCCTTCCATGACCAATAAATATGTATCTCAGGAACGCAATCATGAGAGAGCAAGCACAAGCGAAGCAAATAATGCATAAGACCATAACCTTAGATGGGACCATCAGTAAATGACTTCAAAGTTTATCACCTCCTCCACGACCACCGATTGCCAACTAAAAGAAGCAATCTTGTTGCTCATAAATGATCCACAACCATTGGAAAATAGCTTTTTTGAAGAATGTACTGTTACATTGTTGCTCATAAATACATTTTCTTTGTATAAAAAAAATCTGCAAAAATTATGGTGCAAATCCAACTGGTTTTGTATGATATTACCCGTCAACCCTCCACACTAGATGGCATGAGAATTACCGAAGCTAATGTAGTAGCATAACATTATGCCTTCGAATTGCAGTCGCGATGTAACTCAGTAAATATACCAGGAGAACGAATCACTATGCGAGGATAGCTGTGCTGACAACCCAGCTTCAACGCGAATCTAGCGCGAAGGTAATTTAAGTGTAGACGAGACATATAGGGTATTGTTATCCACGTACGCCACCAACGATTGTTACAGTGACTACGCTGTGAAATCTATGTATTCAATTATTGAGCCAACGAGCATCTGCGTTGCCTAAGGGCTAAAATAGAATCAGTTCTATTTCTGACGCAGATCGCGCGTGCACAGTCCGCCTCTCCCATCTACTGCATTGGCTTATAGAAGCAGGTACGCCACGTGCCAATCTCATTCGGTTATACCCACGTGCGATGACTGAAAGGACAATCAGCAGTTGCCAATCGCAATAAAAAGTCAAGAGAAGAAAAGAGCCTGGAAGGAGAGAGAATGACTAAGAAACGATTCAGTTGACCGTTATTGTGGATTAATTTGGCGAATGTGTAGGACCTTGGCTTTTCAGTAAAATAAACACTCAATGTTATATCCAGGACAAATTAGCTAGCAACAGCAGCAGACTAAAAATAAACCAAAATTAGCTAGCAAGTGCAAGCTAAAACTAGCTAATTGCCATAAAATGTTTAATGCTTTCGACCGGTCCCAAATTAAATAATTTCAGATGTGTAATATTGTTTTGAATATTAACCTGGTGCCTGATCGCGTGGTAGGAGAACAAAAATTAAATTATGTCCGATGCCGCACAGGCGCGCAGCCGTTTGGTTCCGTGTTAGGATAAACAGCAGGTGTCACCCAAGCGCGGACATAGCTTCAGCGTGTAAATTCAGCTAGGACAGATTGTCAGCATCGAGTAATTGTCTCTGGCCCCCTCCAGTTAGGGGAGTGATGACTCTACAGCAGAGTCTCACAACTCAATCGCTGTGAAAACTTTTTCTGCCCCTCCAAAAGATAGAATTTGTAGATTAATTGGCCCTCTTTCTGGACTCAACCACAAACAGACCAGCCTGGCCTGACTGAGGATGACGACTCCATCCTACCTGGAGGGGTGCTCTCATCTTATCTACGAACATAGACAGGGCCTCTAACTCCCCCAAGCTTCCACAAGAGATAGGTGCTGTAGCCAGTCCTGCCTGCTTTAGTGGAGTCTTTGCCGACATAGCCACAGCAGTGTAGCAGCTCAGGCTATCCCAATTGAGAACCGTGTCTGTGCCTCAATCTAGTTGGGCAAACTAAACATGCGGTGTTCGCCTTAAGCAATCTCACTTGAGAATAAAGGACCTCCTCCATTCCTGTCATATTGAAAAAATTGTGATATCCACATCTCCAAATAGGCGTATTAATGTTAGATCCCCACTTCCAGACATTATAGCAATAAACTGATCAATATGCTTGATTTTATATGGCTACTGAAACATGCTTAAAAACACTCTTGGAAATAGGGCACCCTTTCAACCTGGTAAAATGTCCAATTAAACGCCTCTACTCTGTCCTAGACTCATATGATATGCATATTATTAATTATCATTGGATAGAAAACTCGCTGAGTTTTCTAAAACTAGTTTTGAATTATATCTGTGAGTAAAACAAACTCATTCGCAGCAAACTGTCAACAGGAAGTGAATAATTTGAAATGGTCTCTTGAAAGGCATTGCCATTCAATTGTCTTGGATTTATGAGTGTATGCAATTCAAATGGCCTTTACACTAGATGTCACAAGGCAGTAGACGTGAATGAAGTGTCTAGCCTTCGTGGACTGGCAATGGCGTCGTTGGGAGTGAGAGTCAGCCATATGTGATACTGGACGCACCTTTAGTTGTCATTATCGTTGTCTGCAATGTTTAGGTAGACACCGAAGAAATGCTCGGTCTGGGACGTTATTATGGATATATTTGTGAAAAAACATCCTAAAGATGGATTTCAACTGAGTTTGACCAGTTATCGACTTTTTATTATCACTTTTTGAATTTTCTTTCAGCGTAAAAATCTTCATGGACACTGAGCTACACATGCTATTCAAAGTTGCTAATCGACAGAAGAAATGGACTTTCTAAAACAAACAACGATTTATTGTGAACTAGGATTCCTGCACTGCATTCTAATGAAAGTTCTCAAAGGTAAGGAATATTATACTGTTATTCGTATTTTTGTGGACTCTTTGGACTCCAACATGGCGGAGAAATGGCTGAGCGCTGTCTCAGATTATTGCAAGCTTGCTTTGTACTAAAGTTATTTTTTAAATCTAACACACGAGTTGCATTAAGAACCAGTGTATCTTTAATTATATGTGCAACATGTATTTTTCAGCAAAGTTATGAGAGTTTGCTGTAGATTACGGGCTGTCTAAAAATTTCTCCACATTTTTGTGCATTTGTGACCATGGCGGCAAATGTAAAACCCCGATTGTAGGCCTATAAATATGCACATTTTCGAACAAAACATAAATGTATTGTGTATACATGATGTCATAAGACTGTCATTCTGATGAAGTTGTTCAAAGGTTAGTGATAATTTTATCTATATTTGTGGGTTTGTGAAAGCTATCTTACGTGAAAAAAATGGCGTTGTGGTTTTGGGCTATGTGGTAGCTAACATAAATATATGTGTTTTCGCTGTTAAAACATTTAAAAAACCACATGTTGGCTGGATTCACAAGATGTTTATCTAATTATGTGTACAACATGTATTTTTCATAAAAGTTTTATGATGAGTATTTCTGTATTTCACGTGCTTATCTGTAATTATTCTGGTGTGTTTGGTCCAGTTTGTGACCATGGCGGCAATGTAAAACCCCGATTTGTAGCTATAAATATGCACATTTTCGAACAAAAAAATGTTATTGATAACATGATGTCATATAGACTGTCATCTGATGAAGTTGTTCAAAGGTTAGTGATTAATTTTATCTCTATTTGTGGGTTTTGTGAAAGCTTCTTTGTGGTAGAAAAAAGCGTTGTGTTGGCTTGTGGCGAGCTAACATAAATATATGTTGTGTCTTCGCTGTAAAACATTTTAAAATCGGACATCGTTGCTGATTCACAAGATGTTATCTTTCATTTGCGTTGTATTGGACTTGTGATTTCATGAAATTATATTTATATATCCCTTGGCGCTAGGCTAGGCTATGCTAGTCAGCGTTTCTGATGAGAATGATCCCGGATCCGGGATGCGGGTCGCTAGAGGTTTAAGCCTGATTAATTTACTGTGTTAAATGAGGCCTCACCTCCTGGTACACTAGTGACCATATCCCCGCGCATCCCGCAAAAGGCGGAGTGATGCTAACATTATGACAGCAAATTTCAATTTACAAAATAAATGACGTTTTCGCCTTTTGACCTTCTAGTCATGAATCTATGCAGCCTACTTAATCACTTTATACGTACTGTTTACAGGCCTCTGGCCATATACACGTTCCCATGAGTTCCTATCGACCTTGTAGTCATGCAGAATACTATTCAAATTTTTGGTGACTTAATATTCACATGGAAAATCCACAACACACTCCAAAAGCTTTTGGACCATGGTCGATTATCGACCACAATTTTATTACGTTGCAATCACAACAAATAATCTGCTCAAGTCCCAAACCAAGGCTCATCAAAAGCCGTGCTAAAATTCTCGGAACAACCAAAGATTCCTAGATGCCCTTCCAAGACTCCCTCCACTACCCAAGGACATCGAAGTACAAAAATCAGTTAACCACCTAACTGAGGAACTCAATTTAACCTTGCGTAATAGCCTAGATGCAGTTGCACCCTTAAAACATTTGTCATTAGAAACTAGCTCCCTGGTATACAGAAAATACCCGAGCTCTGAAGGCAAGCTTCCAGAAAAATTGGAACGAAATGGCGCCACACCAAAACTGGAAGTCTTCCGACAAGCTTGGAAAGACAGTACCGTGCAGTATCGAAGAGCCCTCTCTGCTGCTCGATCACTCCTATTTTTCCAACTTAATTGAGGAAAATAAGAACAATCCAACATTTATTTTTGATACTGTCGCAAAGCAACTAAAAAGCAGCATTCCCCAAGAGAGGATGCTTTCACTTCAGCAGTGATAATTCAATGAACTTCTTTGAGGAAAAAATCATGATCATTAGAAAGCAATTACAGACTCCTCTTTAAATCTGCGTATTCCTCAAAGCTCAGTTGTCCTGAGTCTGCACAACTCTGCCAGGACCTAGGATAAGGGAGACACTCAAGTGTTTTAGTACTATATCTCTTGACACAAATGATGAAAATAATCATGGCCAACCTTCAATCTGCATACTGGACCCTATTCCAACTAAACTACTGAATGAGCTGCTTCCTGTGCTTGGCCCTCCTATGTTGAACATAATTAATGGCTCTCTATCCACCGGATGTGTACCAAACTCACTAAAAGTGGCAGTAATTAATATATAAGCCTCTCTTGAAAACCAAACCTTGAATAATAAAAAATCTATCGTTCTATATTCAAATCTCCCCTTCCTCTCCAAAATGTTTAAAAGGCTGTTGCGCAGCAACTCAATCCTTCCTGAACAAACAATGCAAACGAAATGTTCATCTGGTTTAGAACCCCATCATACACTGAGAACGACTGAAGTTGGAAATGACTTTAATGCGTCAGACCAGTCTGCAATCTGTCCTCGTGCCCTTAGACCTTATTGCTTCCTTTTGTTACCATTGATCACCACATCTTTTGAAGATTGGAAACCCAAATTGCGTCTACACAGACAGTGCTGGCGTGCCTGGTTTAGATTCTTATCTGTCGGAAAAATCAGTTTTTGTCTGCTGTGGATGTTGTCCTCTGACAAATTCAACTGTAAATTCGAGTTCCCTCAAGGCCATTTCAGGACCACTATTCACTATATATTTTACCTCTTTTGATGTCATTCTAAACATAATGTTAACAGTCACTGCTAGGCGAACAAACACCACAGGCAGTACTGTTCGATTGAAACATTGAAGCCCCAAAATTTGCCCGTCCCTAGAAGCCTGCTGCTTTCAGACATAAGGAATGGATGGCGGCAAATGTTTCTACTTTTAAACTCGGACAAAACAGAGATTGCTTAGTTCTAGGTCCCAAAGAAACAAAAATCTTCTGTTGAATCTGACAATTAATCGGTACAGTCGTCTCAAATAAAAACTTGAAGGACCTCGGCGTTACTCTGGACCCTGATCTCTCTTTTGACGAACATATCAAGACTCTTTCAAGGACAGCTTTTTTCCATCTACGTAACATTGCAAAAATCAGAAACTTTCTGTCCAAAAATGAGGCAGAAAAATGTATCCATGCTTTTGTCACTTCTAGGTTAGACTTCTGCGATGCTTTACTTTCCGGCTACCCGCATAAGACACTAAATAAACTTCAGTTAGTGCTAGAATCTTGACTAGAACCAAAACATTCGATCATATTACTCCAGTGCTAGCCTCTCTACCCTGGCTTCCTGTTAAGGCAAGGGCTAATTTCAAGGTTTTACTGCTAACCTACAACGCATTACATGGGCTTGCTCCTACCTATCTTTCTGATTTGGTCCTGCCGTACATACCTACATGTACGCTACGGTCACAAGACGCAGGCCTCCTTACTGTCCCTGGAATTTCTAAGAAAACAGCTGGAGGGAGTGTTTTCTCCTATAGAGCTAAATTTTTATGGAATGGTCTGCCTATTCAGGTGAGAGACACGGACTCTGTCTCGATCTTTAAGTCTTTATTGAAGACTCATCTCTTCAGTAGGTCCTATGATCGAGTGTAGTCTGGCCCAGGAGTGTGAAGGTGAACGGAAAGGCATTGGAGCAACGAACCGCCCTTGCTGTCTCTGCCTGGCCAGTTCCCTTCTTCCCACTGGGATTCTCTGCCTCAAACCCTATTACAGGGGCTGAGTCACTGGCTTACTGGTGCTCTTCCATGCCGTCCCTAGGAGGGGTGCGTCACTTGAGTGGGTTGAGTCACTGACGTGATCTTCCTGTCCGGGTTGGCACCCCCCTTGGGTTGTGCCATAGGGGAGATCTTCGTGGGCTATACTCGGCCTTGTCTCAGGATGGTAGGTTGGTGGTTGAAGATATCCCTCTAGTGGAGTGGGGGCTGTGCTTTTGCAAAGTGGGTGTAGTTATATCCTGCCTGTTTGGCCCTGCCAGGGGGTATCGTCGGACGGGGCCACAGTGTCTCCCGACCCCTCCTGTCTCAGCCTCCAGTATTTATGCTGCAATAGTTTATGTGTTGGGGTGCTAGGGTCAGTCTGTTATATCTGGAGTATTTCTCCTGTCTTATCCGGTGTCCTGTGTGAATTTAAGTATGCTCTCTCTAATTCTCTCTCTCTTTTTCTATCTTTCTCTCTTTCTTTCTCTCTCTCTCTCTCTGAGGACCTGAGCCCTAGGCCCATGCCTCAGGACTACCTGGCCTGATGACTCCTTGCTGTCCCCAGTCCACCTGGTCATGCTGCTGCTCCAGTTTCACCTGTTCTGCCTGCGGTTATGGAACCCTGACCTGTTCACCGGACGTGCTACCTGTCCCAGACCTGCTGTTTTCAACTCTCTAGAGACAGCAGGAGCGGTAGAGATACTCTGAATGATCGGCTATGAAAAGCCAACTGCCATTTACTACTGAGGTGCTGACCTGTTGCACCCTCTACAACCACTGTGATTATTATTATTTGACCCTGCTGGTCATCTATGAACATTTGAACATCTTGGCCATGTTCTGTTATAATCTCCACCCGGCACAGCCAGAAGAGGACTGGCCACCCCTCATAACCTGGTACCTCTCTAGGTTTCTTCCTAGGTTCTGTCCTTTCTAGGGAGTTTTTCCTAGCCACCGTGCTTCTACACCTGCATTGCTTGCTGTTTGGGGTTTTAGGCTGGGTTTTTGTGCACTTTGTGACACTTATTTACAATGACGGCCTAACCCGGACTACGCTGGGCCAATTGTGCGCGCCCTATGGGACACCCAATCACGGCCGGTTGTGATACAGCCTGGAACTGAACCAGGTCTGTAGTGACGGCTCTAGCACTGAGATGAGGTGCCTTAGAGCGCTGCGCCACTCGGGAACCCGAAACAAATTTAAAATATTGTCCCACAACTGTCACAGAGTCTGTTTGGAACAGTGGCATGTATTTATGGATGCCAAGGGAAGGCAGGCCTCCCAAACAAATTGACCAATAAATAAATAATAACTAAATTAAATCGTTTCTTTCATCTCTCTGTGTTTCATAAGCTTCCTTCAATTAGCAAGAGGCTGAATGCATATACAAGGAGAAAGCATTAGAGCGAGCGAAGCGGCACCCCTCTGTGTCTCTACGTGTAGGCCATCTATCTGATGCTGTCTGGTCCAAACGAGTATGACATTGTTGCCTCCCGTAACATTGAAGGCAAGGGAAGCCAGCGAGCATTTGGCCTTCCTTGATAAAAAAAAGTTACAAAAAGTTGCCGATCAGCATTGAGCTWAACTGAGCGACCTCAACTGTGAATAGTCCTCGCGAAACCAGTTTTTATTTTGGCATCCCTCCTATCAAATTCCATTGAGAGCATACCTCATTGACAGAGAGAACTTGAATTGTTGCATCTTGTTGTGTTGTTGTCCACCGGTGGCTAGCTAGCTAGATAAAATTGTTCCTTTCGTAAATTAGCCATGGATGGAGATAGGGATTTGGTTTTACTTAATTCTCCATTAATTCTCCTTAATTACCCACGCACCGCTACTGGTTTGGAATAGGCTATTTCTTACTCAACAAGCTAACCAATAGAATAGATAGCCTAAACTTTTCTACTATAGTAGATTGACATAGGCTAGTGATTTTGCTGTTCGTTACTTGCATTGTTGGCTGAGGAAAAGTAAATGTGGACAGTTATTCTAACATGTGCAAATCATAATTCGGTAAGGCCTGCACGTCATTGCATCCTTGACTTGCATGTTCTGTTAATATGAATTACCATATTCTAAATGTAATTTATGTCATTCTGAGCYCCATGTGTGGACACCCTTATCAGGTTATGCACGCAATGAATATGGATCTGGTAAATTGCTCAAATGTCTGGTAAATTAAAATGTTTATGGTCAAATATCAGGTGCCACATTTTCCTAGCGGAAACCCTGTTTCCACGTCATCTCCTGACATCCTGAATTGAGGGTAGGAAAGAGCTCAAATTTAAATTTGAAAAAAGCATGGCCTGGGCCTCCCGAGTGGCGCAGAAGTCTAAGGCACTGCATCACAGTGCTTGAGGGGTCACTACAGACCTGGGTTCAATCCAGGCTGTGTCACAACCGGACGTGACCGGTAGTCCCATAGGGCAGCTCACAATTGGCTCAGTGTCGTCCAGGTTAGGGGAGGGTTTGTCCGGGGGGCTTTAATTGGCTCATGTAGTGACTCCTTGTGGCAGGCTGACTTCGTTAGTCAGTTGGACGGTGTTTCCTCCGACACATTGGTGCAGCTGGCTTCTGGGTTAATCCCACCAAAGTGTCCGATTTCAAATATGCTTTTCAGCGAAAGCACCACAAACAATTATGTTAGGTCACACCAAACCACAATAAGCACAGCCATTTTTCCAGCCAAAGATAGGAGTCGCAAAAAGCACAAATAGAGATAAAATGAATCACTAACCTTTGATGATCTTCATCAGATGACACTCATAGGACTTCATGTTACACAATACATGTATGTTTTGTTTGATAAAGTTCATATTTACATTAAAAAATCTGAGTTTACATTGGCGCGTTACATTCACTAGTTCCAAAAATCCCAGTGATTTTGCATAGCCACATCGTTTCAACAGAAATATTCATCATAAATGTTCGATCATAAATGTAGATGATAATACAAGTTATACACATGGAATTATAGATATACCTCTCCTTAATGCAACCGCTGTGTCAGATTTCAAAAACACTTTACGGAAAAAGCAAACCATGCAATAATCTGAGACGGCGCTCAGAACAATAGTCAAATTAGCCGCCATGTTGGAGTTAACAGAAACCAGAAATTACATGATAAATGTTTCCTTACCTTTGATGATTCTCATCAGAATGCACTCCCAGGAATCCCAGGTCCACAATAAATGCTTGATTTGTTCGATAATGTCCGTTATTTATGTCCAATTAGCTACTTTTGTTAGCGCGTTTGGTAAACAATTCCAAAGTCACGAAGCACGTTCCCTAAAAGCTGACGAAATGTCCAAAAGTTCATAACAGTCAGTAGGAAACATGTCAAAACGATGTATTGAATCAATCTTTAGAATGTTGTTAACATAAATCTTGAATAACGTTCCAACCGGAGAATTACATTGACTTCAGATGAGCGATGGAACAGAGCTCCCTCTTATGTGAACGCGCATGGTGAAAGCATGGTCAGGTCTG
>NC_036842.1:70635981-70712308 GCF_002910315.2 Salvelinus sp. IW2-2015 | reverse complement strand
AGATGAATATACAAGTTATTACACCACACTACGATATGGAAGACTATATGTTCTTTTAACTCACTCTCTTATACCGTCTCTCCAACTTAATCTGCTAATCTCGCTGCGCGTGTCCCATTGATGTTTTGACTACTCTCAGATCTATCGATCTCACTCAACTTTTGGAAAAAATGTCTAACACAATATACACTAGTGTGCTAAGTAACCATGATATCGAATCGTGTCAACCTCTCGCGCACTAACAAAATACATCTAACCAAAAAGTATTTAGCGCCATGTTGGAGTTAATAACAACTACGAAGAGAGCCGATTCCTCTACATGACTTCTCTTCTCCTCTCTCCATTCGCTACTATGGTCTCTTCGTCTTCTCTCTCTCTACTCCTCCTCTTCTCTCTCTGTCCTATTCTATCTCCTCTCATCTCGTACATCTCTACGTTCCCAGGTGTATATCGCCTACTCGCTCTTTTCTCGCGAATTAAATGCGCTCTCTGTCACTCTGTTCTCCTCTCAATCTTCTCCTCTACTCTTCTCTTTCTACTCTTCTGCTCCCACAATTACCGCTACATTTGTTAGCGCGGTATCTTTTAATATCGAATTTCCATTCAACAGTACTAAACGAGCAGCAACTGAGTTCTGCGCAGACTTTACTAATTCCTCTCTCATTCGCTCCCCACTTCACAGTAGAGGCATCAGACAAAGTTCTAGAGACTGTTGACATCTAGTGGAAGCCGTAGGAAGTGAAAACTCATTCATATCTTGCTGTAATTTCAATGGGATCTTGGTTGAAAATCGACCAGCCTAATAATTTCCACTTCCTGTTTGGATTTTTTCTCAGGTTTTTGCCTGCCATATGAGTTCTGTTATACTCACAGACATAATTCAAACAGTTTTAGAAACGTCAGAGTGTTTTCTATCCAATACTACTAATAATATGCATATATTAGCAACTATGACTGAAGAGCAGGCCATTTACTCTGGGAACCTCTGTGCACCTTTCATCCAAGCTACTCAATACTATCCCTGCAGCCACAAGAAGTTAAGCGGGTGGGTGTTAAGAAGCGAGGTTAGACGGTCATGTTTCGGAGGATGCATGACTCGACCTTCGCCTCTCTCTCGAGCCTCTCTCGAGTTGCAGCGATGAGACGAGATCAAAATTGGATCGCAATTGGGGAGAAAAAGGGGGGTAAAAAAATAAAGCATAGGCTTGCGGTCTGTTTCAAAATATAACTTTTTTACATGACAGCGTTTCCACACGTTCCCGTGACACAAGTTTTTGTGGGGAAAATATTATTTATATTTTATTTTGTTATATTCCATTAGGCCTATATTCTTACTACAAAATATATGTGTGTTTACTGTGATTGGGGTAGGTATGTATTTTCTGTTTAATGAACAAAATAATGAACTATTGATTTCATTTATTTGGAGGTAACATAGTTAAACTCCAAACATGTCATTCTATTGTTTAGAAAATAAAACAAAGGGAAACCACATTTTTGACTGCACTGCCCCTTTTTTAGATAAGAGCTTTATATAGCATGAATGTGTCCAACTTTACTATAGGGTCCAAAAAGTTAATGATTTAATTCTGAAATACCATTAATGATTGCATATATCAATAAGCCATTAGTAAAGTGAGAATAAAAGGTGACACTTCACTTTAAATCAACACGTAGTTTGTGAGAGTGTCTTTGTCAGGGTGTGACAAAGACACTCTCTGACAATAAAAGGTAATGCATTTTGACATTGGGGGGGTCTCTGCCTGGGGCCTCCAAATCTCTAAGTCCGCCCCTGCCCATGTGACATGGGCAGAGCACATATGGGATGGGGCCTTCATGAATATAAATGTTGATTAAATGTTGATTAAATACCTATTTTCAGTACCTTTCTCTTGTTCTCTGTATACCGCCATAAGCAAACAGGAAAACGGTCATCCAAAGGTGGCGCTCCTAGTGGCCGGGGAATTTAATGCAGGGAAACTTACATCCGTTTGACCTAATTTCAACCAGCATGTAAAACGTGCAACCAGAGGGGAAAAAACTCTAGACCACCTTTACTCCACACACAGAGACACGTACAAAGCTCTCCCTCGCCCTCCATTTGGCAAATCTGACCATAATTCTATCCTCCTGATTGCTCACAAGCAAAAATTAAAGCAGGAAGCACCAGTGACTCGGTCAATAAAAAAGTGGTCAGATGAAGCAGATGCTAAGCTAAAGGACTGTTTTGCTAGCACAGACTGGAATATGTTCCGGGATTCTTCCGATGGCATTGAGGTGTACACCACATCAGTCACTGGCTTCATCAATAAGTCCATCGATGACTCCGTCCCCACAGTGACTGTACGTACATACCTCAACCAGAAGCCATGGATTACAGGCAACATCTGCACTGAGCTAAAGGGTAGAGCTGCTGCTTTCAAGGAGCGGGACTCTAACCCGGAAGCTTATAAGAAATCCCGCTACGCCCTCCGACGAACCATCAAACAGGCAAAGCATCAATACAGGACTAAGATTGATCGTACTACACCAGCTCCAACGCTCGTCGGATGGGCAGGGCTTGCAAACTATTACAGACTACAAAGGGAAGCCCAACCCTCCCGATTTCTGCCAGTGACACGAGGCCTACCAGACGAGCTAAATTACTTCTATGCTCGCTTCGAGGCAATTAACACAAACATGCATGAGAGCATCAGCTGTTCCGGATGACTGTGTGATCACGTCCCCGCAGCCGATGTGATTTAGACCTTAAAACAGGTCAAAATTCACAAGGCCGCAAGGCCAGATGGATTACCAGGAAGTGTACCCTGAGCATGTGCTGACCAACTAGCAAGTGTCTTCACTGACATTTTCAACCTCTCCCTGTCTAAGTCTGTAATACCAACATGTTTCAAGCAGACCACCATAGTCCCTGTGCCCAAGAACACTAAGGTAACCTGCCTAAATGACACCGACCCGTAGCACTCACGTCTGTAGCCATGAAGTGCTTTGAAAGGATGGTCATGGCTCACATCAACACCATTATCCCAGAAACCCTAGACCCACTCCAATTTGCATACCGCCCAAACAGATCCACAGATGATGCAATCGCTATTGCACTCCACACTGCCCTTTCCCACCTGGACAAAAGGAACACCTATGTGAGAATGCTATTCATTGACTAGAGCTCAGTGTTCAACACCATATTGCCCTCAAAGCTCATCACTAAGCTAAGGACCCTGGGACTAAACACCTCCCTCTGCAACTGGATCTTGGACTTTCTGATGGGCCACCCCCAGGTGGTAAGGGTAGTGCTCAGTCCCCTCCTGTACTCCCTGTTCACTCATGACTGCCTGCATGGCCAGGCATGACTCCAACACCATCATTCATTTTGCAGATGACACAACAGTGGTAGGCCTGATCACCAACAACGACGAGACAGCATATAGGGAGGAGGTCAGAGACCTGGCCGTGTGGTGCCAAGACAACAACCTCTCCCTCAACGTGATCAAGACAAAGGAGATGATTGTGGACTACAGGAAAAGGAGGACCGAGCACGCCCCCATTCTCATCGACGGGGCTGTAGTGGAGCAGGTTGAGAGCTTGAAGTTCCTTGGTGTCCACATCACCAACAAACAAACATAGTTCAAGCATACCAAGACAGTCGTGTGAAGAGAGCACGACAAAACCTATTCCCCCTCAGGAGACTGAAAATATTCGGCATGGGTCCTCAGATCCTCAAAAGGTTCTACAGCTGCACCATCGAGAGCATCCTGACTGGTTGCATCACTGCCTGGTATGGCAACTGCTCTGCCTCCGACCGCAAGGCACTACAGAGGGTAGTGCGTACGGCCCAGTACACTGGGGCCAAGCTTCCTGGCATCCAGGACCTCTATACCAGGTGGTGTCAGAGGAAGGCCCTAAAAATTGTCAAAGACTCCAGCCACCCTAGTCATAGACTGTTCTCTCTGCTACCGCACGGCAAGCGGTACCGGAGTGCCAAGTCTAGGTCCAAGAGGCTTCTAAACAGCTTCTACCCCCAAGCCATAAGACTACTGAACATCTAATCAAATGGCTACCCAGACTATTTGCAATGCCCAATGTAGAACCTCTTTTACGCTGCTGCTACTCTCTGTTATTATCTATGCCTAAGTCACTTTAGTAACTCTACCCACATGTATATATTACTTCAATTACCTCGACTAACCAGTCGTATATAGCCTCGCTATTGTTATTTTACTGCTGCTCTTTAATTATTTGTTACTTTTATTTATTTTTATTTATTTTTATTTTTTATTAAAACTGCATTGTTGGTTAAGGGCTTGTAAGTAAGCATATCTCTGTAAGGTCTACACCTGTTGTTTTCGGCGCATGTGACAAATAACATTTGATTTGATTATGTATGAATATTTTTTATGAGGTTTTACTTTCTCAACTTCTATAAGTGAGAATGAGATGTAAACCCTTGTAATCTATGCAGTGATAAATGTACACATCTCCAAAGCTTTCATTGTGTTTTAAAGCAGACTCTGGAACGCTCTGTTTTATATTTGCTTAGGCTTACTTTATAATAGGTTATGCATTATATAACGTTGGCACAGACATGTGATTAGGGGTAGTTCATAGGCCAAAATTGTGGGGTTGCTGTGTTCTGTGTGGTTTCACACTTTAATTGCAAAATGACGCAGTTCGGGCTAGTTTGAAATAGAATATGTTTACCAAAGATGGTAGGCCTAGCAGTATTTTGTGGCCTAGATGCTTTAAGTAGCCTACCCTTTGGGACCTCCCTTACTGAGCATACTAAAAGAAAGCATCGCGCACAACCTAACCAATCGAATTCGTCTATTTCTCGACGGAGCCTTCTTCCCTACTGCCCTTGTGAAAAACCCTCCTCCAGGGTGAGTGGAATGAATATATCCTTCCTTTTTATTTGATCAGTCCTAAACATCGGACTGTAATCAGATATATGTAAATCATTAATAGTAAGAAAACCCGTATATTATTGGACTTTATTGTGGATTATATAAATAGGGCACTTCACGAAGGAGGACTAGGCGGGTGCGACGAGGGATCGAGGGACGCCYCCATATTTTCTCTTGCTAGCTAGTGCACTACGAGATACGTGCTTTGTTTCGTGTACCCTTCATTTTAGTACCCTTGTATTTGTTCATGATGGAAGCGATGGATAAAAGGCCTTTTGGTTCAGAATATAACTATAAAAGTAAGTTTTATGCCAACCACGAATGTCGTTTTCTAACATGTGTGTTAACCTAACGTTAATTGTTTATGTTAAGAATATGGTATTATTTTGCGACGTCGCCGACTTGGAGTCTGTTAAAGTTATCAAAGTTATTTGTTTACTGCTGATTATGGATATGCTAACATTGTTGTATTTTTCACCCAATAAGTGTCGGAAAATGACATATCCAGATTGATAAAATTGCGTGCAACGAATGACGCCATCTTCACTGGGAAGAGAAACTCTGCCATGCCTGCCTGGAGGTGAGTGAGTGATACAATGTCTGATACTCAAAACAAAAGTGGATGTTTGATGGCTTTGATAATGACAATTAGTTTTGGCTTTCATCTATATGCTTGCCTCAAAATAAACTGTATCGTATGCCACTTTATTTGATATGAGAATGTTATATTTGATCAATTTTGTTGATAAATCAATGTTGAATCACTGATGTGCATTTCCTAACAAAAATAGAATTTGAAAAACATGAAGGCCTATAGGAAAGTCAGTGTTTTAAGAGCTAGTTATGAAGATGAAACCCTATCAATATCTGACTTAACTCACTTTGATTCTGCAGAGCAATGTTAGTGGAGTTGGGTCTCGAAGGAAAGCTTACAACTGGGCAATTGAAAAAGAAGTGGGAAAACCTTAAAAAGAAATATAAGGTAATGATTATGAATGCAATTGAGAACAGGAAACAAACACCCTTGGCCTTAACTCAAGATGTGTTATCTCCTATTTGAATCACTCTTGAACACAGATTCTAGGCTTTGGTTCCAGCCCAGTACTAACCCGATGTAACTAATCAAGGACTCAATGATGCATTTAATCAAGTGTGTGTCATAACCATAAATCATGCAACCCAAGACAAATAATAGAACATTAACCTGATTGTACCCTTTGTCATCTTTCTTTGTAGGATTTTAAGTACCCTCCTCTTGGCATGGAGAAAGTCAATCCAATGTCCTGGCGTTGGTTCCACCTCATGGACGATGCCATCGAGGGTCGCCTGTCTGGGTCTGCCCGTATCCTAAACCCTTCACTGTTTGATTTTGGGGAAGTTGGGGACGTTTCATTCGCATCCTCTCCCACTACCTCTCCCATAGCAAACAAGAGACTTTGTATGAGGCCGGAGGGGGGTGAGGGGACAAACATTTTTGAGTTCTGGGCCAAAGCACAGTTGGGGGAGAGTGTTGGGGCTGCGAGCACGGTAGCAGATGGACAAGTGGCGTACACAGACGCAGCTACAGAGGAGATCCGTAGGGCTGCGGTGGAGTGTGAGAGGGCCCTGCGAGAGGAGGGCAGGGGTGGGGGTCAGAACGAGAGGGCCGCGCCTGACAAGATGCCAGTGGGTGGATACGGGAGGACCATGGCTGAGGATGTAGAGACAATAGCTGAAGACGGAAGAGCCATGTTGGTGAGAAATCCTGGCAGGAACATTGAGAGGGAGACTGCTGAACTAGAGAGACAGATAGCAGATTTGGAGAAGGAGAGAGAAGTGTTAGAGAGGGAGCAGGCTGATTTTGACAGGGAGAGGTTGATACTGGACAGAGAGAGGGATGTGGTGAACAGAGAGAGGGTGGCTGTTGAGCGAGGCAGAGCATCACTGGACAAGGACAGAGCGGCGATGGATAGGGAGCGAGCGGCGATGGAGCGGGAGCGAGCCATACTGGACAGGGATAGGGCGTCAATCGAGAGAGAGAGGATAGAGCTGCAGAAAGAAAAGGAAGCCCTAATGAAAAGCAAGATTTCCAGGAACAACGGCTCTGCTGATGTAGAACTGGACTCATCTACTATAGAGAAGAGAGAAAGACTGCTTTCCATATTTGAAAGACTTGTTGATAAGCTGTGAAAATGAAACATCATTCAAAAAAAGTGTCTAGGTGAAGGATACTATAGGTGACACAGTGCGTACAAGACATAAACAGGTTTCTATGTCACCAGGCCCCTTATCATTGTGATCATTTTCATAAAGTTAACTAGTGGTGGCTCTCAGATCCTCCCTGCAGACACTGGGAGTGCAGTCATTTAATTAGTGCTGGGTGAAATGAGCATTGAGTGTGAGGTTTCACCTGGAAAAAGAACCCTTACGATGTTTGTTGCGCTTGTTCTGTTTTTTTTTTTCTTTGTAGATTGTTTACCATTAAATGTCATCCACTATTTAAGTATAGGTTTACACTATGAGAAATGACAAGAATTTCTGTTCCCTAAATGCATTTGTTAAACTGCATTTGACCATTATTTATGTTCTGTTCGGTCTGCCAGAGTACCAGTGTAATGCTATACTGTTAATAAAGCCCACTTTTTTTTTCTTCGTTCCTGTAGTTGTCATATACTGCCATTACTATGTAATTACCCTCTACCAAGCTAGTAAATATGCATGAATGCATTCAGTTGTACAACTGACTAGGTATCCCCCCTTTCCCCCTATAGTCTTTTACAATAAGCACTATGCAACTGCCTATATTTACATACCTGGTACAATGTAATGCTCCTCTATGACCCTGGAATAATACCTATAACATAATGACATAGCCTTCCTCACTGCCACCATGTCAATGTTATGATCATTTCATTATATTTACTTTAAAAAGGTGTGCTTGAATCTTGCAAAAACAGTCAGATTAATGTTATCAGGTTTCCAGATATGTATTTATCCAGTCAAAATTTGCAGAAAGAAATAATCTCAAACATCTGTTAGACAACAGTCATTCCATAATTATTATTTCGGTGGCCGAATTCCATCTGTGCCTAATGGACAGCTCCTGAGACACTATTGTACAGCATTACAAGTTTAATAAAGTCAAAAAGGTAATGATGTTTTCTGAACACCAAACGCATTGTCACACCTTATTGGCTTTGTGCAAAATCAGTAAGATTCCATTGGCTGGAGACTTCCAAAGGTGTCACGGGCCCTGCAAAATGTTTGTACGTGTTAGCATTTTAAAATGCTCACATACAAAAAAACTAGAGAAAGTTGCCAGTCAACTCAACACTCATGACCTTTTCTTGACAGATAGCTGGTTGCCAGGCCAGGGAGTGTCCATTGGTTGGCTGTGGTCACCAGGGCCTGAGAGATCCTGAAGTCATTGGAAAAACGTTAGGCCATTACCTCACAAGAGTGATGTGCCTAAACAAAACATCTGGGATACCTTGTCACAGCATAGATGTTCATTAGAGGAAATGCCTGTATCCAACACGTGACACATTTACATGACAGTGGCACGACATGCCAGAGAAGACACTGGCTGACTTCAAGGGGCAAGACCAAGCAAAATGCACCCCTACTGACAGGTTGCAACGGGTGCATGGCTGTGGGACGGAAAATCCAAAGTGACTCAAAATTTCCCTCCAAGAGGAAATAGAGATGTGCATGTGATAATCCACCATGCATTAGCAGTACAAGCTCTGAAACATCAAAATAACTATAAACACTTGGAAGGAGTCATCAGACAGAGAAGAGCATACAATATACAAAAGATGGAGCTCTATAAAATGTTGGTCATTTTTTATACCTGTTTACTGCACACCTTGATGCCTGCAGTCGGTGTGTGCGAAGTTCAAATGTGTGCCAGTCATGTTGAGAGTGCTTTGTTTTTACACTGCTGCTACTCGCTGTTTATTATCTATGCAGTCACTGTTCTCTCTGCTGCCGCACAGCAAACAGTACCAAATTACCTCGACTAATCTGTACCCCCGCACATTGACTCAGTACCGGTATCCCCTGTAATATAGCCTTGTTATTGTTATGTCATTTTCTTGTGTTACTTTTTTTGTTTATTTAGTAAATATTTTGTTAACTATTTCTTTAACTGCATTGTTGGTTAAGGGCTTGTAAGTAAACATTTCACTGTAAGGTTGTATTCGGCACATGTGACAAATGCAATTTGATTTCAGCCACACCCGTTGCTGACACCTGTATTAAAATCGAGCACACAGCCATGCAATTTCCATAGACAAACATTGGCAGTAGAATGGCCTTACTGTAGAGCTCAGTGACTTTCAATGTGGCACTGTCATAGGATTCCACCTTTCCAACAAGTCAGTTCGTCAAATTGCTGCCCTGGTCAAGTGTCAGTGCTGTTATTGTGAAGTGGAAACGTCTAGGAGCAACAACGGCTCAGCCTCGAAGTAGTACGCCACACAAGCTCACAGAACGGGACCGCCATGTGCTGAAGCACATAGTGCTTAAAAACCACCTGTCCTCGGTTGCAACACTCACTACCGAGTTCCAAATTGCCTCTGGAAGCAACGTCAGCACAAGAACTGTTGGTCGGGAGCTTCATTTAAAGGGTTTCCATGGCCGAGCAGCCGCTCACAAGCCTAAGATCACCATGCGCAATGCCAAGTGTCGGGTGGAGTGGTGTAAAGCTCGCTGCCATTGGACTCTGAAGTAGTGGACACACGTTCTCTGGAGTGATGAATCACGCTACACCATCTGGCAGTCCGACAGACGAATCTGGGTTTAGCGGGTGCCAGGAAACCGCTACCTGCCGGAATGCTTAGAGACTGGCCTGCAGAGCCCTGACCTCAACCCCATCGAACACCTTTAGGATGAATTGGAACACCGACTACGAGCCAGGCCTAATCGCCCAACATCACCAATACTATGTGGCTGAATGGAAGCAAGTTCCAGCAGCAAAGTTCCAAAATCTAGTGGAAAGCCTTCCCAGAAGACTGGAGGCTGTTATAGCAGCAAAGGGGGACCAACTCCATATTAATGCCCATGATTTTGGAATGAGATGGTCGACGAGCAGTTGTCCACATACACTACATGACCAAAAGTATCTTAAGTGTGTTAAGTCTAAAGACAAGTCAAACACATTATCTGCTGATGTATGCATGTCCCGTGGCGAGAAGGAAAACACTTGCAGAAAATGATCTGGGGTCATTTAACTGTAGAATTGACTAATCTTTCAGAATCAATGAAAATATCCTGGTAGACAATGTTCATTAAATATTGGGTAGTATTATTCGTGGCCATGGTTCCAAGGGGCGAAGTGAAAGGCCCACATTGTACTCCCAATTTCTTCTCGTCACACAGAGACACAATAATAAACATCTCGGTGATGGCGATTCTTTGGCCTGTACTTTCATGATATTGCTCTAATGACGAGTAGTTTTTGTCTCTGAAGTTTCAGATTGCTGTTCAAAGGACCTTGTTTTCCCTGGCAACATCTTGGCTTTTTCACCGACTTCCGATAGCAAGGACTGAATGTTCGTGGTTATTTTAAAGCCATTGCATCAAAACACATAGCTACCAAATGTTTTTTTTTTAATATCCTGGGGGAAAAGTTATCTATGTTTAGGACGGTCCTTTCTGTCAAATGGCTATTGTAGCTAGCATATCACAGAATTGACGTCTACAGAAAATATTTTTGTTCATGTTTTCGTTTTGTTGAAAATATTGAATATCCTCGGAATATGCAAGAAAAAACTATTTTTTTAAAGCGGCGATGTGTCAACTATAAACTGCTGCAGAATTTATGAACAAATATTTGAATCCAGGTGCGTTGTTTTTCTACCCCATGTTACACGGTTACGACACAGGAAACAACCAAGCATATTGGTTGAAATACATGACACTCATCAAATTCATACGGATCGTCCATAACGTCGAAGTATATGCATATACTGACAAGATACTTGTTTCAATGGGAGTAGTTGTCCACAAAGCGGCACCTGTGTCAAGCTCCCGCCTATTCCTCTCTTTGGATTGGTGGATACATCTATTTAAATACATGTTTTAGTATTCGATAAGGGTTGTTGACGTCAACAGCCTGTATTCAATTGGGATATGCTATTGTCGCCTTCACGTGCTCGTCGGAACTAGGAAACTCGAAAAATTTCAGACTTGCTAACTCATTGTAGTCAACAACCGCTTTCAATCAGTTAGCATTTCGGAAATGTCTGAGTTTCCTAGTTCCGACTTGCAGATGAACGTGGCATAGGCTAGTAGACTATGCTAGTAGTCTCGTTTAATGAATGCAGCATGCCATCTCGAGACAACTCCGATAGTGTTTTTTCCCCCTAGGATGTCACGTGTCCATTTATTTATTTGTATTGAACCTTTATTTAACTAGGCACGTCAGTTAAGAACAAATTCTTATTTACAATGACGGACTACCCCGGCCAAACCTGGGGTAGCCCGGTTGTGCGCCGCCCTATGGGACTCCCAATCACAGATGTAATACAGCCTGGATTCGAACCAGGGACTGTAGTGATGCCTCTTGCACTGAGATGCAGTGCCTTAGACAGCTGCACCACTATATCAGTACACTCATAACAATCTAAATAAACCTTACGTAGCAAATAAGCCATACACTTTTTTGTTGACCAAATTCCACTCTCATTGACCTCCATGCAAAACAAACGAAACATTGCCTCCTGGAGACAGATTTTTTCCCCTCTCGCTTTGCCTCTTCCTCCCCGATTAAGTGTTTACTGAGGGGATTCTATTAAACTGACCCAGGGTGCACTGGGCTATGGCCCATCACGTGACCGGCCGAAGGCTGTGAGGGAGGCACGCCCTTCTTCTTTGGAGATTAACTGCGGTTGGCATCCAATATGTTACATTACCGCCCCCAACTGGACTATAAAATAAATATATTATGCTTTGTAACACAAAATGGGAAAAGAAATAGGTTAAAAATAATAATAAAGATACCCTCCCTTCAAACTAACCCTACACTCATTAAAAACCCACTACCACATTCCCCTACTTTGACCCTATCAACTCCTGCACCATGCCAACGGCCTGGGAGGACGGGACACCACCACTCAACATACCCTGTAACTTCTGAGGTCAAATCTCGTATACCAAAATACTTCTCTGCAGCTACCACCACAACATCTATTTTCTGTGGTTTATGTTCCATTTCTGCGGTACAGTTGCTAACCATTGCTATGAACACTAAGAAGCCAACCTTACTTAAGTAATAATGCCCTCGAAGCCAGTATTTGTAAGATATATTGGCCAATATATCCTCCAAACACCAGCTTTGAGGGCATGATCACTTTTATACAACGGGTTACCAACATATTCAAATAATGATTTACATATTTTTATTACATATTTTATTTTTATGAATTCATTCTTCCTTCAACAAGATGTAGTCTCGACACAAATCTAGGGTTGCTACCCTAACTGGTTGGTCGTTCATTCTATCGGTTCGTTTGCCAGAGACGCGACCCAGTCGTTAAGTATTTTTGTTCTGCATCTATGGACCCAGTCGTTCGATCTAAATGTTCTATTGCCATACTGGCTGGCAACGTTCTTATCCCATGGTTGCTAGCTAGCCAACTACGGCTAATTTACAGTCACGTCAAACAGTGCAGCCAGAATAGCACCATTCGCCTCAGTTATGTTGTCAACAAGGTAGCAGGATCTGTTGTTCAGAAACATAACCGAGGTAAAGACAGTTTCAAGTTGGATATTCGCACTTTCAAACCACTTGAGCCACAGACTCCAAATAAGTGTCACGATGTTGGAAAAATTGCGCAAAACACTGCACAGGTCTTATTTTCACGATTTGGACATTCATTCGCTTTCCAAAGCTAATAAACATTTGGAAATGTGAGCAGCATTAAGTATTCCTAGTTGAATTAGTTAGGGAGCGTAAACAAAGTACAAACTTTTGTTACATTTGAATTTCAATAGCTCCTTGGTCATGTGACCTACTGACCTCAACCAAGGTTCAGAATGTCCACTAACTACCCTTCTATATTGCACACCCTTTAGTTTGTCCATTTTCCCCTCACTCGATTAAAACATTTTTTTTTTCAAAATGTTACATTTCAATAGCTCCTTGGTCATGTGACCTATTGACTTCAGACAAGGTTCAGAATGTACACTCAGTGAGCCTACACATTGCACACCCTTTAGTTTGTCCATTATCTCACACGTTTTTACATACATTTTTCAAACGTTCTAATTTCAATAGCTCCTTGGTCATATGACCGGACTGACCTCAAACAAGGTTCAGAATGTACACTCAGTGGGCAAGTCAGATCCGTAACTTTGGGATAAGGATTGGCTCTAAGGGCTGAGTCGGCCGGGCTGGGGTGCGAAGCGGGGCTCGAGCCGCTCTGCCTCCTCTCGCCACCGTTAGAAGTTCGTTGTGCGGTCTCCTGTGCGTGGTCTCGCAAGTGGCTGCGTGCGGGTGTTCGTCGGGCTGGTCTCAGTCGGCGGGCAGAAAGCGGACCGGTGGGGGGTTGGGTCCAGCGGTTGGTGACAGTGACTCTGGACGCGCCCCGGGCCCTTCTTGCGGATCTCCCCAGCTACGGTGCTAGCCGGCCCTTAGAAGCTGACTTAGAACTGGTATGGACCAGGGGAATCCGACTGTTTAATTAAAACAAAGCATCACGAAGGCCCGAGGTGGGTGATTTTTGCCCAGTGCTCTGAAGAAATTCAATGAAGCGCGTGTAAACGGCGGGAGTAACAAGGACTCTCTTAAGGAGTCCTTAGCCTTAGTAAGGGAGAAAACGAGGTAGCCCTCTAGTAGGGCTCTTCCAATCCCCCCCTGTATGTCACCTGTTTTCAGGTGTCGCTAACGTACGCAAAGAGAGTCCTGCAGATGGGGGTGGCTGTTGATAGTTAACGGAAGGCAGCAGTCGGTCCTGGAATATGGGACTTTCGCTCAAGCATGAAAATGTGACGGCGGTTCCACCAGACTCAATGATTTGCTGCGGGGCTCTTGTAAACGAATCCTGACCTTGACAGGAAGCCAATCAGAGAATGATGGCTCAAACCTATCCCTGGCTTTGGCTGGGAGGGGAGGAGTCAAGTCCTGGGGATGGCTGATGAAAGTGTACTACTGGCATCAGTCTTATCACAGAGCGGCTGTAGTGAAACGTTTAAACACGCGTCCCCGTATACTTAGCTAACTGTAAACCGCAAAGGTGTCAATCGAACGCTGGCTTCGGCTGGACCCGCTAACAGTGGAGCACTAAATGGAGATGGAATGTGCTTAGCGGTTATGGACACTGCCAGGTCTCAGGTCCGCCTGGGTGCGGGACTCTACACATTCTATGTGAGGGCTCTCCTCCACACTCCTTGGAGCATGTAGCGTGTGCCTTACCATTAGCTGACACTACCAAGCCTCAGGCTTGCCTGAGTGCGGGACACCACACATTGTAGGTGGGGAGGTCTCCTCTACGCTCACTAGACTCGAGGCAGAGACTAAACCCATTGGCCCCACAGTGATAGGGCATTGAATGGATCTGGATCATGCCCTACGAAGTGGGGAGAGGTATCTCCAGCTTGTCTGGGGAGGGAGGCCTACATCTGATGTGGGTAGTACCATCCACGCCCATTGATTTGCTGCAGACCCATAAAATGGACGAGTGAAGCCTAGGTTCCCACTGGGCACGGATCACTGAATGTCAACTTGATGAAATTCAAAGGAGCATATCCACCTGTCGCGGTCGCACTCAAATCACACAAGCACATTTGGTGTATGTGCTTGGCTGAGGAGCCAATGGTGCGAAGCTACCATCTGTGGGATTATGACTGAATGCCTCTATGTCAGAATCCCTCCTAAACGTAACGATACCGTAGCACCACAGATCTTCGGTTGGCCCGGGATAGCCTGCCTCTTTTGGCAGGTGAGTAGAGCTGTTTGTGACGGGGTTGGGGTGCGGCCGGATGAGTTACCGCCCCTCTCCTGATGCGCACCGCATGTTTGTGGGGAACATGGTGCTAAATCACTTGCAGAAGACCTGATTCTGGGTCAGCGTTCTGTAAGTAGCAGAGCAGCTCACTCGCTGCGATCTATTGAAAGTCAGCCATCGATCCAAGCTTTTGTTGGGGACGGAAGGCGTCTTCCTCCACCATCCTCCTTCTTTACTTATGGGTTACCAGATGTACGCAGAAGGGCCAGGGGCCAAAAGTGTGAGAGAGCCCAAGCAGGCAGGTAGAAGGCGTAAGACATTAACATGGGTCTCTGGATAGGTAGGGGGCTAGGTGGTGGTCACCCATCCACCCCGGGCCAATCCTCTGGTGGGACTGTGAGTCAGGTTGGGGCTCGCTGTGGAAGTCAAAGGGTCACCAGGTGCACGAGGAGGTGCACTCAGGTGCACTCCATCAAGGCAGGGGGCACTCAGAGTCCGAGCAGGGGCGGCCGGACACGGAGGCCATGGAGTTTATTTAACTAGGCAAGTCCGTTAATAACAAATTCTTATTGGGACTGTTTGGGACAAATTCTTATTGCCTGTTTGGCCCTGTCCAGGGCTATCGTCGGATTGGGCCACAGTGTCCCCCAACCCCTCCTGTCTCAGCCTCCAGTATTTATGCTGCAGTAGTTTATGTGTCGGGGGGCTAGGGTCAGTCTGTTATATCTGGAGTATTTCTCCTGTCTTATCCGGTGTCCCCTGTGAATTTAAGTATGCTCTCTCTAATTCTCTCTTTCTTTCTCTCTCTCTCTTTCTTTCTCTCTCTCTCTCTCTCTCTCTCTCGGAGGACCTGAGCCCTAGGACCATGCCTCAGGACTACCTGGCATGATGACTCCTTGCTGTCCCCAGTCCACCTGGCCGTGCTACTGCTCCAGTCTCAACTGTCCTGCCTGCGGCTATGGAACCCTGACCTGTTCACCGGACGTGCTACCTGTCCCAGACCTGCTGTTTTCAACTCTCTAGAGACAGCAGTAGCGGTAGAGATACTCTTAATGATCGGCTATGAAAAGCCAACTGACATTTACTCCTGAGGTGCTGACTTGCTGCACCCTCGACAACTACTGTTATTATTATTAGTTCTGTTATAATCTCCACCCGGCACAGCCAGAAGAGGACTGGCCACCCCTCATAGCCTGGTTCCTCTCTAGGTTTCGTCTTAGGTTTTGGCCTTTCTAGTGAGTTTTTCCTAGCCACCGTGCTTCTACACCTGCATTGCTTGCTGTTTGGGGTTTTAGGCTGGGTTTCTGTACAGCACTTTGAGACATCAGCTGATGTAAGAAGGGCTTTATAAATAAATTTGATTTATTGACAATGACGGCCTACCCCGGACGACGCTGGTCCAATTGTCTGCCGCCCTATGGGACTCCCAATCACGCCGGATTTGATGCAGCCTGGATTCGAGCCAGGTACTGCAGTGACACCTCTTGCACCGAGATGCAGTGTCTTAGACCTCTGCGCCACTCAGGAGCCCCACTCAGAGTCTCTGAGTGGAAAAAAGTGGACGGGTTACCAACTGCACAGAGACTGTTTCGGGTTACCAGGTGCACGTGGTTCCTGACAGCGGAAATATAGACGTCTTAGTGTCCGGGGAGGGGTGCTTAAGTGTGGTTGCCCCGGTTTGCCTGATGGGCAAGGTTATGGAGATGGCTGAGCCCTGGCCGGGACGCGGTGATGGGTGATACCCAGTGAGAGGGGTGTTGACCGGGTAAGGAGAGTAGGTGTAGAGGCCCGGAGGTCTGTAGTTCCAGGGAGTAAGCTATACACTCTCAGGCCCAGGGAGAGGGCAGGCAGGCGGCAGGGAGTGTAGGCATAGAGGCCTGGAGTCAGAGGTCACCATGTCAATGGGTGCCTGCCTGGAGGTCAGGAAGGCCCAAGTGAATAGGTGTGTGAGTGACACTGTCCTTCAGGGGAACAGAGCAGGCAATTAATGTAAAATCTTGTGAGATGAAAATGGACAAACGAAAGGGTGTGCCATGTATAAGACTAGTCAGTGGATATTCTGAAAGTAGTTTGAGGGTTGTAGGTCACATGACCAGGGAACTACTGAAAGTTAAAACGTTTAAAAATTCATGTAAAACCAGGTGAGATGAAAATGGACAAACTAAAGGGTGTGCAATATAGAAGGGTAGTCAGTGGATATTCTGAACCTTGGTTGAGTCCAGTATGTAACACGAACAAGGAGCTATTGAAATMAGAAAGTTTGAAAAATGTATGTAAAATCTTGTAAGATGAAAATGGACAAACTAAACAGTGTGCAATATAGAAGGGTAGCCGGTGTACATTCTGAACCTTGTTTGAGGTCAGTAGGTCACATAACCAAGGATCTATTGAAATTAGAAGGTTTGACAAATGTACAGTGGCTTGCGAAAGTATTCACCCCCTTGGTATTTTTCCTATTTTGTTGCCTTACAACAGGGAATGAAAATGTTATTTTTTGGGGGGGTTTGTATCATTTGATTTACACAACATGCCTACCACTTTCAAGATGCAAAATATTTTTTATTGTGAAACAAACAAGAAATAAGACCAAAAAACTGAAAACTTGAGCGTGCATTACTATTCACCCCTCCAAAGTCAATACTTTGTAGAGACACCTTTTGCAGCAATTACAGCTGCAAGTCTCTTGGGGTATGTCTCTATTAGCTTGGCACATCTAGCCACTGGGACTTTTTCACATTCTTCAAGGCAAAACTGCTCCAGCTCCTTCAAGTTGGATGGGTTCCGCTGGTGTACAGCAATCTTTAAGTCATACCACAGATTCTCAATTGGATTGAGGTCTGGGCTTTGACTGGGCCATTCCAAGACGTTTCCCCTTAAACCACTCGAGTGTTGCTTTAGCAGTATGCTTAGGGTCATTGTTCTGCTGGAAGGTGAACCTCCGTCCCAGTCTCAAATCTCTGGAAGATTGTAACAGGTTTCCTCTCAAGAATGTCCTTGTATTTAGCACCATCCATCATTCCTTAAGTTCTGACCAGTTTCCCAGTCCCTGTCGATGAAAAACATCCCCACAGCATGATGCTGCCACCACCATGCTTCACTGTGGGGATGGTGCTCTCGYGGTGATGAGAGGTGTTGGGTTTGCGCCAGACATAGTATTTTTCTTGATGGACAAAAAGCTTAATTTTAGTCTCATCTGACCAGAGTACCTTCTTCCATATGTTTGGGGAGTCTCCCACATGCCTTTTGGCGAACACCAAACGTGTTTGCTTATTTTTTTCTTTAATAAGCAATGGCTTTTTTCTGGCCACTCTTCCATAAAGCCCAGCTCGGTGGAGTGTACTATGGACAGTCCTATGGACAGATATTCCAATCTCCGCTGTGGAGCTTTGCAGCTCCTTCAGGGTTATCTTTGGTCTCTTTGTTGCCTCTGATTAATGCCCTTCTTGCCTGGTCCATGAGTTTTGGTGGGCGGCCCTCTCTTGGCAGGTTTGTTGTGGTGCCATATTCTTTCCATTTTCTAATAATGGATTTAATGGTGCTCCGTGGGATGTTCAAAGTTTCAGACATTTTTTTATAACCCAAACCTGATCTATACTTCTCCACAACTTTGTCCCTGACCTGTTTGGAGGGCTCCTTGGTCTTCATGGTTCCGCTTGCTTGGTAGTGCCCCTTGCTTAGTGGTATTGCAGACTCTGGGGCCTTTTAGAACAGGTGTATATGTACTGAGATCATGTGACATATCAGGTGACAATTAGATTGCACAGAGGTGGACTTTATTTAACTAATTATTTGACTTCTGAAGGTAATTGGTTGCACCAGGTGTTATTTAGGGGCTTCATAGCAAAGGGGGTGAATACACACCGTTAAGGTCYGAAGTTTACATACACTTAGGTTGGAGTCATTAAAACTCATTCTTCAACCACTCCACAAATTTATTTAGTTTTGGCAAATCGGTTAGGACATCTACTTTGTGCATGACACAAGTAATTTTTCCAACAATTGTTTACAGACAGATTATTTCACTTATAATTCACTGTATCACAATTCCAGTATGTCCAAAGTTTACATACACTAAGTTGACTGTGCCTTTAAACAGCTTGGAATTCCAGAAAATTATGTCATGGCTTTAGAAGCTTCTGATAGGCTAATTTACATTATTTGAGTCAATTGGAGGTGTACCTGTGGATGTATTTCAAGGCCTACCTTCAAACTCAGTGCCTCTTTGCTTGACATCATGGGAAAATCAAAAGAAATCAGCTAAGACCTCAGAAAAAAATTGTAGACCTCCACAAATCTGGTTCATCCTTGGGAGTAATTTCCGAACGCCTGAAGGTACCACYTTCATCTATACAAACAATAGTACGCAAGTATAATGTAAATGTAAACACCATCCCAACCGTGAAGCACGGGTGTGGCAGCATCATGTTGTGGGGGTGCTTTGCTGCAGGAGGGACTGGTGCACTAAACAAAATAGATGGCATCATGAGGGAGGACAATTATGTGGCTCTATTAAAGCAACATCTCAAGACATCAGTCAGGAAGTTAAAGCTTGGTTGCAAAAAGTTGTGGCAAAATGGCTTAAGGACAACAAAGTCAAGGTATTGGAGTGGCCATCACAAAGCCCTGACCTCAATCCAATTGAACATTTGTGGGCAGAACTGAAAAAGCGCGTGCGAGCAAGGAGTCCTACAATCCTGACTCAGTTACACCAGCTCTGTCAGGAGGAATGGGCCAAAATTCACCCAACTTATTGTGGGAAGCTTGTGGAAGGCTACCTGAAACTTTTGACCCAAGTTAAACAATTCAAAGCCAATGCTACCAAATACTAATTGAGTGTATGTAAACTTCTGACCCACTGGGAATGTGATGAAAGAAATAAAAGCTGAAATAAATCATTCTCTCGACTATTATTCGGAAATTTCACATTCTTAAAATAAAGTGGTGATCCTATTTGACATAAGGCAGGAKATTTTTACTAGGATTAAATGTCAGGAATTGTGAAAAACAGAGTTTAAATGTATTTGGCTAAGGTGTATGTAAACTTCTGACTTCAACTGTATGCACACACCACTTTTCCATTTGAATTATTTTTCAATATTTTGAAACAAGTTGTTTTTTTCATTTCACTTCACCAATTTGGACTATTTTGTGTATGTTCATTATATGAAAGCCAAATAAAAATCTATTTAAATTACAGGTTATAATGCAACAAAATAAGAAAAACGACAAGGGGGATGAAGACTTTTTCAAGGCACTGTATGTACAATCTTGTGAGAGAAAAATTAACAAACTTAAAGAGTGTGCAATATAGAAGGACAGTCAGTGTACATTCTGAACCTTGGTTGGGGACAGTAGGTCACATGACCAAGGAGCTATTGAAATTATAAAGTTTGAAAAATTAATGTAAAATTGTGTGTGATGAAAATGGACAAACCAAAGGGTGTGCAATGTGTAGGCCAACTGAGTGTACATTCTGAACCTTGTTTGAGTCCAGTAGGTCACATGATCAAGGAGCTGAAAACATAGAAAAATTCATGTAAAATCACCTGAGATGAAAATGGACGAACTAAAGGGTGTGCAATATAGAAGGGTAGTCGGTGTACATTCTTGTAGGGTTGTAGGTCACATGACCAAGGAGCTATTGAAATTAGAAACATTGAAAAACATTGAAAATGAATGTAAAATCATGTGAGATGAAAATGGACAAACAAACGATTGTGCTATATATATGGCTACTCAGTAGATATTCTGAAAGTAGTTTGAGGGTTGTAGGTCCTAAGACTAAGGTTATTGAATTTCAAAAATGAACAAACAAAAGGGTGTCCAATGTGTAGGCCCACTGAGTGTACGTTATGAACCTTGTTTGAGATGTGTGGGTCACATGACCATTGAATTTAAAAATGTAAATAAATAATTTAAAATAGTGTGAGATGTAAACCGACAAAAAAATGTGTGCAATGTGTGTCTACACCATCGGGTTAGCTAGAACCAGTTTTGAAAGTTTTAGGAGTAATGGTCACTATGTTGATGGTCCCTAACTGCTGTTGGTGGATGTAAGGAAAACTACAGGCGAATAAACAGCCATCACCAACACAAAGAGGCTGCTGACAACATACAGACTTGAAATCATTAGCCACTCTAACAAAAAGATCCCTAGTCACTTTATTAATGCCACTTTAATAATGAGGTTTACATATCATGTATTTCTCATCCCACATATGTATATACTGTATTTTAGACCATCTATTGCATCTTGCCTATGTCACTCGGTCATTGCTCATCCATATTTATATGTACATATTCTTATTCCATCTCTTTACTTAGATCTGTGTATTAGGTAGTTGTTGTGGAATTGTTGGATTACTTGTTAGATATTGTGTCACTGTAGTAACTAAAAGCACAAGCATTTCGCTACACTCGCACATCTGCTAACCATGTATGCGACCAATACAATTTGATTTGATTACTCCACTTTTGTTTTGAGCCGACATCACTGTCGGGCAGAACGGGGCAGCCGGCTCATGCCCGGGAGACAGCCCGCTTCCAAAACAAATGCAATCATCTTCCACGCGTTGCAAAGTACGCCTGCCCGGGCCAGATTAATATAATCCCCTCACTAGCCAGCTTGTTAAATAGAAGAAAAACGGCATAACATCTCGTTAAATGTTGTACAACCTGTTCTATTTGGTACCAACTCGAAATATCCCTAACACATGGACGAATTTACTGCGAGATGAAAGGATGAAATTGTTTTGATTGTTATTCTGTTAGTGGGTTGGGTTATCTGAGCTAGCTGCTTGCTACCAACACGTTAGCGGCCACTATCGCCTGCCTAGGCTACGAAAACGTTAGCTCCTAGCTAAACAACGAATCAAGCGCTGGCAAATCCAAAGTTCTTTGTTTCAACAAACTGCACCTTGAAGAGAAAAATATTATCAAACTCAACGAGATGCTGGCTGCAGGATAGCTACAACTACCTACTCAGCTATTCTTATAGTAAGCTCACTGGATGGAAAGCTTTTGCACGGGCACGCTTCCTTCCTGTAAGTGTTCACTTCTCCATTCTTTAGCTGGCGCAAATGGTGGACCCACTTCACGTCACGGATAYCTCTTATAAAAGTGAGTAGCTAATGTTATTAGCTAATTTCCCTTGTCTCATTTAGTTAGCTGGCAGAAGGTAAATTGTAACGTGTGCAATTGCAGGTTGTTTTGCTAGTAAAGTCATTTATTACGTGGATTGTTTTTATCAGCTGTGCCTCCATCCGTTGTCGAGATCTATAGCTTGTAATAGACAAGGTGATTACAATACAGTGTGTTTTGTTTACGGTATCTGAAAAGGACGCCAAGAGGTTTTAATAGAACTCTGTTCCTCCAATGAGGTTATTTTCACAGGAAAAATAAATGCTGCCAAGGTTGCCTGGGAGTATTATTTTTTTTTTTTTCACCTTTATTTATTTAACCAGGTAGGCCAGTTGAGAACAAGTTCTCATTTACAACTGCGACCTGGCCAAGATAAAGCAAAGCAGTGTGACACAAACAACAACACAGAGTTACACATGGAACAAACAAACGTACAGTCAATGACACAATAGAAAGTATTTATACAATGTGTGAAAATGAGGTAAGGCAATAAATAGGCCATAGTGACGAAATAATTACAATTTAGCAATTAAACACTGGAGTGATAGATGTGCAGAAGATGAATGTGCAAGTAGAGATACTGGGGTGCAAAGGAGCAAAAAAATTATAATATAGGGATGAGGTAGTTGAGTGGGCTATTTATAGATGGGATATGTGCAATGATCTGTGAGCTGCTCTGACAGCTGATGCTTAAAGTTAGTGAGGGAGATATGCGTCTCCAGCTTCAGAGATTTWTTTTTATTTTTTTGCAATTCGTTCCAGTCATTGGTAGCAGAGAACTGGAAGGAAAGCCAGCCAAAGGAGGACTTGGCTTTGGGGGTGATCAGTGAAATATACCTGCTGGAGTGCGTGCTACGGGTGGGTGCTGCTATGGTGACCAGTGAGCTGAGATAAGGCGGGGCTTTACCTAGCAAAGACTTATAGATGACCTGGAGTCAGTGGGTTTGGCGACGAATATGAAGCGAGGGCCAGCCAACGAGAGCATACAGGTCGCAGTGGTGGGTAGTATATGGGGCTTTGGTGACAAAACAGATGGCACTGTGATAGACTGCATCCAATTTGCTGAGTAGTGTTGGAGGCTATTTTCTAAATGACATCGTCGAGGATCGGGAGGATAGTCAGTTTTACGAGGGTATGTTTGGCAGCATGAGTGAAGAATGCTTTGTTGTGAAATAGGAAGCCGATTCTAGATGTAATTTTGGATTGGAGATGCTTAACTTCTTACGGCTGAGATCGGCTGAGATCCCGTTAACGGGATCGACTTGACAACAGCCAGTGAAAGTGCAGGGCACAAAATTCAAACAAATCTCATAATTAAAATTCCTCAAACATACAAGTATTTTACACCATTTTAAAGATAAACTTGTTGTTAATCCCAAAACTGTGTCCGATTTCAAAAAGGCTTTACGACGAAAGCACACCATCTGATTATGTTYGGTCAGTACCTAGTCACAGAAAAACACAGCCATTTTTCCAGCCAAAGAGAGGAGTCACAAAAAGCAGAAATTGCGATAAAATGAATCACTAACCTTTGATGATCTTCATCAGATGACACTCATAGGACTTCATGTTACACAATACATTTATTTTTGTCGATAAAGTTAAAATTTATATCCAAAAATCTTAGTTTACATTGGCACGTTATGTTCAGTAATGTTTTGCCTCCAAAACATCCGGTGATTTTGCAGAGAGCCACATCAATTTACAGAAATACTCATAATAAATATTGATAAAAGATACAAGTGTTTTACATGGAACTTTAGATAAACTTCTCCTTAATGCAACCGCTGTGTCAGATTTCATAACTTTACAGAAAAAGCACACCATGCAATAATCTGAGTACAGCGCTCAGAGACCAAAACAAGCCATACAGATACCCGCCATGTTGTGGACTCAACAGAAGTCAGAAGTAGTATTATAAATATTCACTTACCTTTGATGATCTTCATCAGAATGCACTCCCAGGAATCCCAGTTCCACAATAAATGTTTGTTTTGTTCGATAACGTCCATAATTTATGTCCAAATACCTCCTTTTTGTTTGCGCGTTTAGTTCCAAAATCCAAATTGATGACGTGCAGGCCAGACGAAAAGTAAAAAAATTCCATTACGGTTCGTAGAAACATGTCAAACGATGCATAGAATCAAGCTTTAGGATGTTTTTAACATAAATCTTCAATAATGTTTCAACCGGAGAATAACTTTGTCTGTAGAAATGCGATGGAACGCAGCTAACTCTCACGGGGGCGTGCCTGAGTGAGCTCGTGGCACTCTGCCAGAGCCCTGACTCAAACAGCTCCCATTCCCTCATCCTTCACAGTAGAAGAAGGTTCTAAAGACTGTTGAGGTTCACAAGGTTCTATAAAGACTGTTGAAATCTAGTGGAAGCTTTAGGAAGTGCAATATGGCCCCATAGACACTGTATATTGGATAGGCAAACCTACAAACCTCAGATTTCCCACTTCCTGGTTGGATTTTTTCTCAGGTTTTTGCCTGCCATATGAGTTCTGTTATACTCAGACATCATTCAAACAGTTGTAGACACTTCAGAGTGTTTTCTATCCAAATCTACTAATAATATGCATATCTTAGCTTCTGGGACTGAGTAGCAGGCAGTTTACTCTGGGCACCTTGTTCATCCAAGCTACTCAATACTGCCCCCAGCCATAAGAAGTTAATGTGAGTCTGGAAGGAGAGTTTACAGTCTAACCAGACACCTAGGTATTTGTAGTTGTCCACATATTCTAAGTCAGAACTGTCCAGAGTAGTGATGCTAGATGTGCGGGCATGTGTGGGCAGAGGTCGGTTGAAGAGCATGCATTTAGTTTTACTTGCATTTAAGAGCAGTTGGAGGCCACGGAAGGAGAGTTGTATGGCATTGAAGCTCATCTGGAGGTTAGTTAACACGGTGTCCAAAGAAGGGTCAGAAGTATACAGAATGGTGTCGTCTGCGTAGAGATGGATCAGAGAATCACCAGCACCAAGAGCGACATTGATGTATACAGAGGAAAGAGTCGGCACGAGAATTGAACCCTGTGGCAGCCCCATAGACTGCCAGAGGTCCGGACAACAGGCTCTGATTTGACACACTGAACTCTGTCTGAGAAGTAGTTGGTGAACCAGGCGAGGCAGTCATTTGAGAAACCAAGTCTGTTGAGTCTGCCGATAAGAATGCGGTGATTGACAGAGTCCAAAGCCTTGGCCAGGTTGATGAATACGACTGCACAGTATTGTCTTTTATCGATGGCGGTTATGTTATCGTTTAGGACCTTGAGCGTGGCTGAGGTGCACCAATTATCAGCACTGAAACCAGATTGCATAGCGGAGAAGGTACGGTGGGATTCGAAATGGTCGCTAATCTGTTTGTTAACTTGGCTTTCGAAGACCTTAGAAAGGCAGGGTAGGATAGATATAGGTCTGTAGCAGTTTGGGTCTAGAGTGTCTCCCCCTTTGAAGAGGGGGATGACCACGGCAGCTTTCCAATCTTTGGGGATCTCAGACAAAACAAAAGAGAGGTTGAACAGACTAGTAATAGGGGTTGCAACAATTGCGGCGGATCATTTTAGAAAGAGAGGGTCCAGATTGTCTAGCCCAGCTGATTTGTAGGGGTCCAGATTTTGCAGCTCTTTCAGACCATCCGCTATCTGGATTTGGGTGAAGGAGAAATGGTGGAGGCTTGGGCAAGTTGGTGTGGGGGGTGCAGAGCTGTTGACCGGGGTAGGGGTAGCCAGGTGGAAAGCATGGCCAGCCGTAGAAGAATGCTTATTGAAATTCTCAATTATAGTGGATTTATTGGTGGTGACAGTGTTTCCTAGCCTCAGTGCAGTGGGCAGCTGGGAGGAGGTGCTCTTATTCTCCAAGTATGTCAGGGTTGGTGTAGGAAATTGTATACACCAGTATACCACAACCAGGTTTATATCTATCTTTTAACGGTGCAGTGCAATTCTAAGGGGATTGGGTCTTGATAGAAAGCTGACAGCTGACCAGATTGCCAAAAAGTTGGAAAATCTGAAGACCAGATACCAGGTGAAGTGGGCTTGTGTTCTTAGAAGACTGAGATTTGGGACTTCTAAAAAAGTGTTTACTGATATTGTCAATATTTACTGATCATGAAGTCAAAACAAAAAAGCCTCATCCCAGCCATAGTCCCACTTTTGTATTTGTCTTTTAGGACTTAAAATACATTTTTCTTGGCAAGGACACTGTTGCTACCAGCATAGCCTCCTGGCCCTGGTTCCAATTTATGGGCGAGGCCATGGAAGGACGCCTCTTCAACAGCGCCCAAGTTTTGGCAGTGGCATCTTTGGCTGGTGAGGCTCCAGGTTCTTCCTCACCATTAACCAACGAGAGAGGACAGGGGGTTGACGGTGKTGACATTTTGGAGTTCTTGATCAAAACTGAGATGGAGGACAGTGTGGGGACAGAGAACTTGGAGGACAATGCAACAGTTAACACTGATGCAACTCAGACTGAGGGCCCTACTACTATGGGCTGGCGAAGAATTTCAGAATGCTCGTATAAAAGTAAGTGAGTTGGGGATACTCTGATTCTGTTGACCATTCAAATTATTTCTTCAACCTTAATTTGACCAGGAGGTCTGTTTAGTCCAGGGCTCTCCAACTCTGTTCCTGGAGAGCTACCATCCTATAGGTTTTCAGTCCAACCCCAGTTGTAACTAACCTGATTCAGTTCAACTAATTATTAGAATCAGGTGCCGTAGATTAGGATGGATTGGAGCAAAACCTACAGGACAGTAGCTTTCCAGGAAAGGGTTGGAGAACCCTGGTCTAGACTCTGGTCTTTTAAGGTTCCCTAGTGGCGCAGCGGTCTAAGGCACTGCAGCTCAGTGCTTGAGGCGTCACTACACACACCCCGGTTCAAATCCAGGCTGTATCATAACCGGCCGTGATTGGGAGTACCATAGGGTGGCACACAATTGGCCCAGCATCGTCCGGGTTTGGCCGGTGTGGGCCGTCTTTGTAAATAAGAATTTGTTCTTAACTGACTTGCCTAGTTAAATAAAGGTTAAATTCAAAAATAATAATTTAATTTAATTGTAGTTATTGGTTGTTAGCAAGCTTGCTGCAAAAAATGGTGTTATTTGATACATGGTAATATATGCTCAATCTGACGTACCTGATTCATATTACTGACATTGGTTCCTGCTTATCAGTGACAGAGCAGGAGACGGAGAGAATGATAAAGCTGCGTGCCGTGAATGAGGCTCTCTTCACAGGCAGAAAACATACTGCCAAGCCTGCCTGGAGGTGAGTATGTTTGGGAAGGACATATACAGACCATAGTTTGGCCCAGCACATCCTGTGATTATGTGTCCCAAATCCACCTCCAGCTCCTTTGCACTTATGTATGTCTAAAAGGACTGGATAGGTGTAAACAATATGGTGATAAGTCTTTCTAGCTCGACTTGGAGCTATTACCATATTGCTTATACCTATTTTATAATTTTGTTAACTGCCCTAAATGAGAATTAGTTTGCAAATTGTTGTCTTCGGCATTTTTGTTTGTCTCTCACAGGAGGCTGCTGAGAGGAGGACGGCTCATAATAAGGGCTGGAATGGAGTAAATGGAATGGTATCAAACACATAGAAACCATGTATTTGATGAGTTCGATTACCATTCCATTGATTTCGTTCCAGCCATTACTATGAGCCCGTCCTCCCCAATTAAGGTGCCACCAACCTCCTGCGTTGTCTCCATGTTTTCCTGCAGAGCTATTTTGAATGAGTTGGGCCTTCAGGGAAAGCTGACTACTGACCAGCTTGCCAAAAAGTGGGATAACCTCAAGAGGCGATATAAGGTAATGTGACAGTGACGGCAGTACTCAACTAGCGTATTTGTGTGTTTCATTTTCATTCTTGAATTATTTTGTGTAGTGTATAAGAAACATTCCCAAAGTTTCTTGAAGTTATTCTTGATCCACAATGTATCGCTCTCTCATCACCTCCTGCACACATCTCTTCTCACATCTCTTCTCTCTTCTCAATTCCACTCCACACTGCTTTGTCCACTGAACCCAGACACTGTGTTCCTCTTTTGGTGCAGGAGTTGAAATGTCCAGCCCGCAGCATGGAGAGCAACCCAAATTCCTGGCCCTGGTTCTACCGCATGAATGATGCCATGGAGGGACGATTCGCCGGCTGTGCCCCCATCCTGACGCCAGTAGTAGAGGAGGGTGATGAGGAGTTTGAGCCCTCTCCACCACCAAGGAAGAGGGCTCGTCGGACGCCAGGGAGGGGGGGGATGTCTGAGTTCTTGACAGAGTCTGAGATGGATGAGCTGGTGGAAACGGAGGAGAGGAATGGAGCAGCCGTCTTCCAAGGGGCCACCATAGGGGAGTATCACACAGCCACAGAATTCTCATATAAGCGTAAGTGATGAAGTTTTGCCTTTCAAAGGGACTATTTGCTCAAAATACAAATCAATATGATTTTCCACTTTCTTGGAATGGTATGGGTCGACCCAGACAGTTTTTAAAGTGCATGTTTGAGTTATTGGCAATAAGCTAACTAGCAACAAGTTACTTCGATAACAATTCTTTGTGAAGAATAACGCTAGTTGTTATATTTGCTTGATTTACAGTGACTGAGGAGGACACCAAGAGATTGATAGAGCTGCGTGCTTCCAATGAGGCTCTTTTCACAGGGAAGAGAAATACTGCCAAGCCTGCCTGGAGGTAAGTTAGCTTGTGTTGGAAGAAACTATTTGGCTAAATAAAAATGTGATCTTTCCAGTCAATGTACTCAGTTTATTTTATACCTCCATTATTTCTCTGTAGGGCTATAGTAAAAGAGATGGGCCTCGCAGGAAAGTTGTCTGCTGACCAGGTTGCCAAAAAGTGGGACAACCTGAAGACAAAATTCAAGGTATTGTAACTAGTGTGTGTCCATGTACATTTTGTACATTATTTTTCTCACCCTGTTTATCAGGGGCTGTGTGTGTACTTGCACATGTACACTGAGTGTACAAAACATTAGTAACACTTTACCTAATATTGAGTTTCACCCTCTTTTGGCCTCAGAACGGCCCCAATTCATCAGGGCATGGACTCTACAAAGTGTCAAAAGTGCTCCACAGGGATGCTGGCCCATGTTGACTCCAATGCTTCCCATAGTTGTGTCAAGTTGTCTGGATGTCCTTTTGGTGGTAGACCATTCTTTTTATATATATATTTATTTTTTATTTTTATTATATATATTTCTTTACTCCCTTTTTCTCCCCAATTTTGTGGTATCCAATTGGTAGTTAGTCTTGTCTCATCGCTGCAACTCCCGTATGGACTCTGGAGAGGCGAATGTCAAGAGCCGTGCGTCCTCCGAAACACAACCCAACCAAGCCGCACTGCTTCTTGACACAATGCCAACTTAACCCGGAAGCCAGCCACACCAATGTGTCGGGGGAAACACCGTACACCTGGTGTCAGCGTGCACTGCGCCCAGCCCGCCACAGGAGTAGCTAGTGCGCGATGGGACATCCCTGCCGGCCAAACCCTCCCCTAACCCAGACAATGCTGGGCCAATTGTGCGCCGCCCCATGGGCCTCCCTGTCGCAGCCGGCTGTGACAGGTGGTGGACCATTCTTGATACATACGGGAAACTGTTGAGCGTGAAAAACCCAGTGGCGTTGCAGATCTTGACACACTCAAACCGGTGTGACTGACACCTACTACCATACCTCGTTCAAAGGCACTTTTGTCTTGCGCATTCACCCTTTGAATGGCACATGTACATAATCCATGTCTCAAAGTTTAAAAATAATTATTTAACCTGTCTCCTCCCCTTCATCTACACTGTTTGAAGTGGATTTAACAGGTGACATCAATAAGGGAACATAGCTTTCACCTGGATTCCCCTTGTCAGTCTCATGGAAAGAGGTGTCCCTAATGTTTTGTACAGTCAGTGTATATGTACATGGATGCTCGTATGTGGGACCAGAAGATGGATAGGTCACACTAAGTGATATCTTCTAATTAGTTTATATCTTCTCTTATCCCTTAGGACTTGAAGTATCCGCCGCGTGGCATGGAGAACCAGAGCACCCCTGCCTCCTGGCCTTGGTTCCAACTCATGAATGATGCCTTCGAGGGCCGACTGGCCGCGAGAGCCCCCAAAATAACTCCCATATGGATGAGCGAGGAAGACTACTTGTTTGTATCCTCGCCAATGCCTACAGAGAGAGACCTGTGTCCCATGCCAGAAAGGAGTGAGATTTCTGAGCTGGAAGAGGGAATGAGACCAGAGGGGACAGAGGTGGATGGAACGGTTACGTTCTTAGACGCCAGTGGAGAGGAGTGCCCCACACCTGTGGAATTCTCCTATAAAAGTCAGTGTCATTCCTTCATTCTTCATGTCTCTGAATGTTCTTTTCAAGGAGGATAAAATATACTTTTAGAAGTCAAATTTCATGAGTTAAAAATTGATTAATGTTCTCAGGTGTATATGAACTAGAGCTGTCCCCAACTAAAATAAATCTTGGTCGAACGAGAGTAGTCTTTTCTTTTGAGCAATCGATTGGTCYAAATGTAAAAACATGTACTTTTCCATATATAGACACACCCTATATGTTTTAATAAAATCAACTACATGTACTGAGCTTGTCTGATGCTTTAAGCTTGCTGTTTTATTAAATAATTAAGTCACACAAATGACTCAAGGGAGCCAGAGATCAAGATAGCCTAACCAGAAGGGGGAAAAAATTACTTTTCCCGATCTTCCTCCTCCCGCTGCTGCTGAAGTTGCCGGTAATAGGCGACACCAGGGGTCGGCAACCTTTTTTCCATTTGGAGTAACAATTTATCTTACCATTTCTATCCATCTGTGTGCCAGTTATGATTTTCTTTTTTTTCCTTTTTCTTTTTAAAAATGTTATCCCATTTTCTCCCCAATTTTCGTGGTATCCAATCGCTAGTAATTACTATCTTGTCTCATCGCTACAACTCCCGTACGGGCTCGGGAGAGACGAAGGTCGAAAGCCATGCGTCCTCCGAAGCACAACCCAACCAAGCCGCACTGCTTCTTAACACAGCGCGCCTCCAACCCGGAAGCCAGCCGCACCAATGTGTCGGAGGAAACACCGTGTACCTGGCCCCCTTGGTTAGCGCGCACTGCGCCCGGCCCGCCACAGGAGTCGCTGGAGCGCGTTGAGACAAGGATATCCCTACCGGCCAAACCCTCCCTAACCCGGACGACGCTATGCCAATTGTGCGTCGCCCCACGGACCTCCCGGTCGCGGCCGGCTGCGACAGAGCCTGGGCGCGAACCCAGAGACTCTGGTGGCGCAGCTAGCACTGCGATGCAGTGCCCTAGACCACTGCGCCACCCGGGAGGCCCCCAGTTATGATTTTCATTTGCACATTTTTGTGGAACAGTTTCATTTAATTTATAGTCTTTTGTATCTCAAAATCATGGTAATGTGGTTAATCTAAATTCTAGCTAACAAACAAATAAAAACATGGTAGCCTGCAGGTAGAAAATATCCTGATAAATATACTATAAATCACATTGGCTACGCATGGCTGTCTGCAACAAACTTGAAACATATATCAACTGTGTCCGGCCCAAAGCCCACGCTAGCAAATTTTCAACATTGTATAAAAAATACTGGGCCCTCAGTTTCATTTTTAATTTGAGAAGCTCCACAGCTCAATAGTGGTAGTGAGTTAAGACAATCAGAAATACTATCCAACATCCCCAAATATGCACATTTATAGGCCTACATTTGCGCACAAGTCAGGTAGCCTAGGCCTACTTCTATATGCGTAATCAGGTGCATGTCCTTACTCAACATTGACAGGAGCACTCCAAACAAAAGACAATGGGAAAAAAATTGACAACTTGTAAATGTTAAGAAATAAACCAAAACTTTCTCACAAGTGTAGCATAGGTTGTGAGCTCTGCAAACAACGTTTCCACTCCGACAATGAGAGCGCTTCACGACTGTAATAATAATATTGAATGCATTAACAGAAATTACCGTAACCAAACAAATATTGTAGATTAGAAATTATGTGAATTAAAGTAAATGTAGGTTACTACTGGTGATTATATGTAATGGGGAATTGATAGACACTAACAATCAAAAGGGCAAACAATTCACACAAGGAAGTTATGAAACAATAAATGTGCACGAAATGACGGGAGAGARGTGCTTTGTGCATCTTAGCCACACTCCCCTTTTCCTTGGATAGTGGCATCCCCGCGGCTTCCTCAATGGATTTAGTCCACTGAGACCGGCGCGAATCAGACATGTCAAGTGTGCCATGAAAAAATCGATATATTTGCGACTGCTCAACGTAGGCTCTTGGCCGGCCGAGATTTTATATCGACCAAACAATCAACCAGTTGACTAAATGCGGTCAGCCTTAATATGAACCATATACAATGCCTTCAGAAAGTATTACTGCTTCAATTATTCCACATTTTGTCATTACATTCTGAATTCAATATTGATTCATATTTTTTTATCACCCACCTACACACAATACCTTATAATGAAGAGTGAAAATATGTTTAGAAACTTTTGCAAATGTATTAAAAATAAAATACAGATCTAATTTACATAAGAATTCACACCCATGAATACTTTGGCCGAGATTACAGCATGAATTGTCTTGTACAGTGCATTCGGAAAGTATTCAGACCCCTTGACTTTTTCCACATTTTGTTACATTTTAGAATAAGGCTGTAATGTATTACATTTAAATGTTTTCCTCATCAATCTACACAAAATACCAAATCATGAAAACCGGTTTCAACATTTTTGCAAATGTATATAAAAAAAAAAAATGTTTTTAAACATACCTTATTTACATAAGTATTCAGACCTTTTGCTATTAGACTCAAAATTGAGCTCAGGTGCATCCTGTTTCCATTGATCATCCTTGAGAAGTTTCAACAACTTGATTGGAGTCCACCTGTGGTAAATTCAATTGATTGGACATGATTTGGAAAGGCACACACCTGTCTATATAAGGTCCCACAGTTGACAGTGCATTTCAGCAAAAACCAAGCCATGAGGTCAAAGGAATTGGCCGTAGAGCTCCGAGACAGGATTGTGCCGAGGCACAGATCTGGGGAAGGGTACCAAAAGAATGGCTGCAGCTGTGAAGGTCCCGAAGGACACAGTGGCCTCCAACATTCTTAAATGGAAGAATTTTGGAACCACCAAGACACTTCCTAGAGCTGGCCGCCTGGCCAAACTGAGAAATTGGGGGAGAAGGGCCTTGGTCAGGGAGGTGACCAAGAACCTGATGGTCACTCTGACAGAGCTCCAGAGTTCCTCTGTGGAGATGGGAGAACCTTTCAGAAGGACAACCATCTCTGCAGCACTCAACCAATCAGACCTTTATGGTAGAGTGCCCAGAGAATCCACTCCTTGGTAAAAGGCACATGACAGCCCACTTGGAGTTTGCCAAAAGGCACCTAAAGACTCTCAGACCATGAGAAACAAGATTCTCTGTTCTGATGAAACCAATATTGAACTCTTTGGCCTGAATGCCAAGTGTCACTTCTGAAGGAAACCTGGCACCATCCCAATGGTGAAGCATGGTGGTGGCAGCATCATGCTGTGGGGATGTTTTTCAGCGGCAGGGACTGGGATACTATTCAGGATCGAGGGAAAGATGAACAGAGCAAAGTACAGAGAGATCCTTGATGAAAACCTGCTTCAAGGCACTCAGGACCTCAGACTGGGGCGAACGTACACCTTCCAACAGGACAACAACCCTAAGCACACAACCAAGACAATGCAGGAGTGGCTTCAGGACAAGTCTCTGAATGTCCTTGAGTGGCCCAGCCAGAGCCCGGACTTGAACCCGATCTCTGGAGAGACCTGAAAATAGCTGTGCTCCGACGCTCCCCATCCAACCTGACAAAGCTTGAGAGGATCTGCAGAGAAGAATGGGAGAAATTCCCCAAATACAGGTGTGCCAAGCTTGTAGTGTCATACCCAAGAAAACTCGAGCCTGTAATCGCTGCCAAAGGTCCTTCAACAAAGTACTGAGTAAAAGGTCTGATATTTCCATATTTAAAACATTTGCAAAGATTTTTTATTTTTTTTAAACTGTTTTTGCTTTTTCATTATGGGGTATTGTGTGTAGATTGAGAGGGGAAAACAATTTAATCAATTTTAGAGTAAGGCTGTAACCTAACAAAATGTGGAAAAAGTCAAGGGGTCTTTTCCGAATGCACTGTTTGCTTGTATTTGGTATTTTATTAGGATCCCCATTAGCTGTTGCAAAAGCAGCAGCTACTCTTCCTGGGGTCCACACAAAACATGAAACATAATGACATAACACAGAACATCAATAGACAAGAACAGCTCAAAGACAGAACTACATAAAAAAAAATGTTTACACATAGCCTACATATCAATGCATACAAACAAACTATCTAGGTCAAATATCTGCATTTGAGGATTTTCTCAAGCTATAAGTTGGGTGGGGAGTGTGGGAGAACAGCAATCTTTAAGTCTTTCCAAAGATTTTCAATTGGATTCAAGTCTGAACTTTGGCTGGGCCACTCAAGCGCTTTCACATTTTGGTTCTGAAGCCATTCCAGGGTTGCTTTGGCTGTATGCTTGGGGTCATTGTCCTGTTGGAACGTAAATCTTTGCCTCAGTCTAAGGTCATTTGCACTCTGAAGCAGGTTCTCGTCAAGGATTTGCCTGTATTTGGCTCCATTCATTGTTCCCTCTATCCTTACCAGTCTCCTAGTCCCTGCCGCTGAAAAGCATCCCCATAGCATGATGCTGCCACCATGCTTCATGATTTGGATGGTGTTCAGACCGGTGACCAGCTGTGCCTGGTTTTCTCCAGACAGTGCTTTGCATTCAGGCCAAATGGTTACAATTGTCTCATCAGATCATATAATCTTTTGCCTTATGCGCCGAGTTTTTTACATGCCTTTTTGCAAACTTCAGGTTGCCATGTGGCTTTTTTTCAGGAGTGGCTTCCTTCTGGCCACTCTTCCATAAAGTCCAGATTGGTGAAGTGTTATAGAGATTGTTGTCCTTCTGGCCAGTTCTCCCATCTCAGCCAAGGAACTCTGTAGTTCTGTCAGAGTGGCCATTAGGTTCTTGGTCATCTCCCTGACCAAGGTCTTTCTTGCCTGGTTGCTCAGTTTGGTCAGATGGCCAGCTCTAGGCAGAGTAGATCCACATTTGTTCAATTTCCCAATGATGGAGACCACTGTGCTGTTGGAATCTTTCAACACTCTAGAAATAGTTTTACACCCTTCCCCAGATATATGCCTCATCACCTCTATTTCAGAGTTCTACAGCCAGTTCCTTGGACTTCATGGTATAGTTTCTGCTCTGACATGCACTGTAAACTATGGGACCTTATATAGACAGGTGTTTTCTTTCTAATTCATCTCCAAACAATCCAATTGGCCACAGGTGGACTCCAATCACATTGTAGCGACGTCTCAAAGATGATAAAAGGAAATTGGATGCACCTGAGCTTAATCTGGAGTAAAGGGGTGTGAATACTTATTTAAATGAGATTTCTGTATTTCATGATGTGTGAGAGAAAGAAAATCTATTTTGAATTCAGGCTGTAACAACAAAATGTGGAATAAGTCAAGGGGTATGATTACTTTCTGAAGGCACTGTAGGCAACAATCAAGAAAAACATTTTGGCAAAGAAATATAAACTTTATTTTTGTTTTGATGACAGTGACAGAGCAGGATACGAGGAGGCTGATTAAGTTGCGTGCGGCCAATGAAGTTCTCTTCACTGGGAGGCGAAATGCTGCCAAGGCTGCATGGAAGTGAGTAGGATTTAGTATGAAAGTAAATGTCAATGACGAAGCACTAAAGTCAGATATGCATAATCAACACTGATCACATTGGTTATTTTTGTGTGCAGGGCCATTTTAAAAGAGTTGGGTCTCCTGGGAAAGGTGTCAACTTACCAGGTGGCCAAGAAGTGGGACAACTTAAAAAGAAGATATAAGGTAAACTGTCAAGTGTTTCCGGCAAATTTCTGCAACATGAAATAATCAAAGTGTAAGTAGATCAAATCAGAATGTTTATATTGAAGGACCAATCCTTAATAATGTCCATGCATTGCTCAAACACTTTCACCCATCTGAAATCTGTTCTGTTGTTTGTATTCTACACTGTGGTCACACTTGTCCCCTGTTGTTCCCTGAACAGGACTTGAAGTACCCTCCTGTGGGCATGGAGAGCATAGCAGACAACGCTGCTTCCTGGCCATGGTTCTACCTCATGAATGAGGCCATGGAGGGCCGCCTTGCTGCCAGCGGACCTGTCCTGACCCCTATAACGGAGGGTGATGATCCCGAGCCTTCCCCTTCACAGTCCTCTCGAAATAGAGGATGCCCGTTGCTGGAAAAGGATGACATCACACTGGAGTACGAACAAGAGATTTATGTGGACCCCACCATAGAGGAGTGCCACCGGGCCACAGCGGAGTGCGAGAGTGCACTGATAGAGGAGAGGTTGGGTAGGGGGCCAGCAGGGGGCACTGCTGCTCAGAAGTCTGTGACACTGGAGAGAGAGTGGGAGATGGTGGAGAGGGAGAGGGCAGCGATAGAGGGGGATAGAGCGGCGGTAGACAGAGAGCGGCAGTGGCTGGAGAGCGAGAGAGCCAACTTGGCAAGAGACAGGATGCTGTTGGAACAGGACATGGCGGCATTGGGTAGAGAGAGAGAGGCCTTTGAGAGCCAAAGGGCAGCAGTGGTGATGAACAGTGCTACAGGGGTGCACACTGGACACGTCAACCACTGTGGGATGGGGATGTAGACTTATGGTATTAACTGCCTTGGAAGCCAAGGACTGATTAAGAGCCTTCAAGTTATTTAGAGAAGACTTTTCAGCATGTTTTCACCTTATTGGCTCGAGATTAATCAAATCAAATTTATTTATATAGCCCTTCTTACGTCAGCTGATATCTCAAAGTGCTGTACCTAGCCTAAAACCCCAAACAGCAAGCAATGCAGGTGTAGAAGCACGGTGGCTAGGAAAAGCTCCCTAGAAAGGCCAAAACCTAGGAAGAAACCTAGAGAGGAACCAGGCTATGAGGGGTGGCCAGTCCTCTTCTTGGCTGTGCGGGTGGAGATTATAACAGAACATGGCCAAGATGTTCAAATGTTCATAAATGACCAGCATGGTCAAATAATAATAATCACAGTAGTTGTCGAGGGTGCAGCAAGTCAGCACCTCAGGAGTAAATGTCAGTTGGCTTTTCATAGCCGATCATTAAGAGTATCTCTACCGCTACTGCTGTCTCTAGAGAGTTGAAAACAGCAGGTCTGGGACAGGTAGCACGTCCGGTGAACAGGTCAGGGTTCCATAGCCGCAGCAGGACAGTTGAGACTGGAGCAGCAGTACGGCCAGGTGGACTGGGGACAGCAAGGAGTCATCATGCCAGGTAGTCCTGAGGCATGGTCCTAGGGCTCAGGTCCTCCGAGAGAAAGAAAGAGAGAGAGAAAGAAAGAGAGAGAGAATTAGAGAGCATACTTAAATTCACACAGGACACCGGATAACAGGAGAAGTACTCCAGATATAACACTGACCCTAGCCCCCCGACACATAAACTACTGCAGCATAAATACTGGAGGCTGAGACAGGAGGGGTCAGGAGACACTGTGGCCCCATCCGATGATACCCCCGGACAGGGCCAAATAGGCAGGATATAACCCCACCCACTTTGCCAAAGCACAGCCCCCACACCACTAATAAATGTTTTACACTCACAAGAGAACGTGCTTTCTTTGATTTGTGATTGATACATTCCGAACATCTAAACGTAATGGTTTATTAAACTAACCAGTGACAGAGACTTCAATCTGTAACATTGTGGACTTGTTTTAAATGTAATTTGAGAATTTCTCTTTCTTTTGACAGAACAGGCTAATGATGTCATGTAACCCTTAAAGTGTTTGTGGTGTGACTCATTATCTCAATGACCTCATCCTGTCTTTTCAGTCTCGGTTGCAATTATATTGTAATATAAGACAAAATTAGCACCATAAGTGAGAGAACTGAATTTGTTATAGAAGTGTTAACTTTTTATGTACTGACTACTTTTCTCTAATGTGAAAGCTGTTTCCATTTTCAAACAATGAATATGCTATAAATTACTTCCAAAAAAGTATGGAAGTGAAATATTGTTTGAGAAATCAAATCACAGTATGACCAAAGCTCAAGTGAGAAATGTGACGGAATATATTTTTTGAGGAAATAGTACCCGCTCAACAATTGTGTATAGCCTACAATAAAAAGGACCATACTCTGCTCATGATTTTCTTGTTATCGGATCTGTACAAATGTAGAGGACTAGGGGCTAAAATCAATGGATGGTTAGGTTTGAACGCAACAGCTATTTTATTTAACCTTTATTTAACTCAATATAGTAATGCATGGAATGAAATATGTTTGTATCCAGATGCCCTTTGTAGCCAGCTGAAGAAGCTTTGCTAGGAGAATCTCCAGGTGGACTTCATAAAGTCCTTGTCTAACCCGCTCCACTGGCACGGACAGTGTGCCAAGTGCTGGGACAAGTCCTTCTTTTTTCACGGACCTGGAGGTCCTGCAGTTCCACCGACTGTCCAGCTTGAAGTGTCATCGCGGCTGCAGCCTCCAGTACAGTGAGCAAAGTGTTTCCGGGTGGAAAGGTTCCATATTACCCAGGAGATTCATTGCCTCTTTTCTTGCATAGGCCTTGTTCAAACATAATGCACAATGTGTTTTTGACAGGCAATTGCCTGTGCATAGTGCTGCAGTAGTATAATGTTTTGAGAGGGGGTGGAGAAAAGGGAGGGATGATTGAGTAAAAGAATCTGGTGAAGAAAGAAACTTAGCTTTTAACCTAACTGGATCAACCTGACTAGCAACCAGCTGCATTTGCTCTTTTGTGCTTCTCATACAGGCAACAGGAGAGAGAGTAATCAGATATCATGCTCACTGTACGCATAGGTAAGTCATATTTTCCCATAAAATGCCAATGTTTTACGTTTACTGAGAAATCTGGATATCAATCTGTCTGTCAATACAGTATTTACTTTAAGAACAATGACAAGTTAATCTCTTGTAGGACAAAGGGTGCATAAAACACAGGGCTCCACAAGTTGCAAAGCCAGGGTTTTTTTCAGCATGTTTTATGTATTACTGCTCAATATATGAATGTTTTAATAGTGTGTATAGAGTACTATGGTATAACCTATTTTATGAACAAATGAAAAAACAAGATTATAAACAAAATATTTTGTTCCATAGAGGGGTGAAGACTACCAATCAACAATGTGGTTTTACTGGTAGAGCAGTCTTCTATTTATCTCTGGCTCAGGCCATTCAGGTGTTATTAACCCTTTTCTACTGTAGGGTGAGTGTAGAAATATACCTTAGTGTTTAGTGTAGGGCCCAGATCCTAGCTTGTGATCCATGCGAGTACTGACTTTCTCATAATTCATGCATTTACTGTATGTCAATAGGAAATTGAATTGAACATGAGTGAAATCAGCCCTTTGGTTGTACATTTTACAGTTGTAGTCATCCATTCATTGACAGCTGTCTATGCTTCTCCACAATATATACTGTAAGTGACTTGGTGATTATCCCGTATCAGTACGATATCCCCATTATTTATCTTGCAGGCCTTCTTCCAATCATAGCAGTGCTTGGAGTCCTTTTCTTTGCTGTTTTAATCATAATGCGGTCTCAAAGTAAGTCTCGATGACAATGTTTGTCACACAAGGACACATTCATTTGATAACGACTATTAATTACATGCTGTTAATAAAACCGGCATAACATTTGAATAAACGTTTGTCATCTAGCCTAGCTAATGATGAATTTATCAGGAAAAGAGTTCATGTTTTCTTCAAGAGTAAGTACCCACTACAATAATTCCCATTCATAATGATACACGCTGCTCCTTCACCCTATTACTCTAGGCGACACCCTCTCCTGGTATCCTGAGTTTCCTGGTCCAGAGTGGCTACAGGTGCCTAATGTACCCCAAGAGACCAGTGAGTAATCAGAAGGATGTGTATTTCCACCTGTGCAACATGTTTGGGCTACTAGCATCCACATATTCAAAATTTTAACAAAACAAAGTTGTAGCTGGCAAGGCCAAAAAGCTAGTCTATCGCATCAAATGAATGGTATGGGGAACCATTAATATGTGTGATTGTGTGTGTTTCTCCTCCTGAATACTTGCGCAGCCTCCAGACAAAGACCAAGTCCGTGTGGCATCCCAAAGCCCTGTCCAGAGGGGGACTTCAGCTTTTTAATCGCCAGTGGAGCTGCTAATGTGGTTGGACCCAAAATCTGCATAGAGGACAAAATGTAAGGAACATATCCCTGTGTGTGTTGTTACAGGTTTTTTCCATTTATGTTTTGGGGTTGGACTTTTAGCATGTAGGGCTCACTATCACCTTGTTAGTCAGTATGTGTTACACCTGTGCTGGTTGCGATGTCGTTAGTGGGAAGGTGTTTTACCTGAGCTTGCCCAGGTGCTATTTAAGAGTGGCTGGCCCACTGCTCCAGTTGTCTTGATAGATCCGAAGGATTAATACCTTTAGTTGGTGCTCCCTATTTTTATTTTGTAGACCAACAAGGCTTTATCTGGTTTTGCGCCACACTTTTGTTTTACTTCCTGTCTTTACATTTGGTATGGGTTTTACTTTTGTTTGCTTTTTCTTGGGCAAATTCAGTCGGCTCTCATGGTGGGTGTCTTTTAGGTTCCTGTTGATGCTAGTCAACCTTTAGTAGACACCCCCATGAGTCTTTCAGAACCCTCCTAAAACCCCACCTGTTTTGGTTGTTGGTCAGTGACTTTGTTAGTGCCTTCTGTTTGAGCAATGTTTTGTTTTTTTTTGCTGGGGAATGTATCTGTCTGTAAGTGAGAGTGATATCTTGATGTAGAGAGTGCCCTATTATTGTTCAATGTTGTGGGGGAGGGGTTGTCGGGTTGTAAGACTCTGTTCTATGTTCTCTTCAGGGTTATGGGTTATGTGGAAGAAAATGTAGGGTACGGAATTAACATTGCTGTTGTGAACGGTAAGTCAAAAGGTTATATACACACAAATAGTATTAACAGTTTTCTTATATTTTACATCTTGTATTCAGTGTTTATCTGATTTTAAATACCTAATTAGTCTCTCTTTTTCACACAGGGAACACGGGGGAGGGTATGAAGACAGCATTTTTTAACATGTATGATGGTGGTAAGATGGTTTACAGCCCCCTATAAAAAAWAAAAAAAWATTGGCCAGAGGAGCATGTACACTGCCTAGTGACCATCTACACACCACATTGCAGTTTTCACATTTTGCAAATCTAAATGGTTTAAATTGGTGACATTTTTTTACCAATCTACACAACATACTCCACATTTCAAAGTGAAATAAATGATATAAAAAAATAAAATTAGGTTTTATCTAACCTTTCACCTTTCATATTTCTTTGAGCCTAGCAAACTCCCCAGTCCCTGCCCGTGACAAGCATACCCATAACATGCCACCACAATACTTGACACATTACTGACCTGTATGGGGAAAAAAGGAAGGCCACTCTAAATCATTGATTCTGTTTGCAAAAAGGCAGTTAAGTAATACTGCAAGACAACACGGCAAAGAAAAATACTTTTGGAATAAATTAAAAACTAAAGGTTTGGGTCAAATCCAGTACAACACGAAGTGAATCACTATTTATTTTCAAGTATTGTGGTGGCAGCATTATGTTATGGGTATTCTTGTCACCGGCAGGGACTGAGGAGTTGGTCAAGATCAAATACATATAAAAGGTGCAAAGCTCAGGAATTGAGGACATTTTAATGCCAAAGACATTAAATGGCTTTCCAAGAGGTGTTGAGTGGTCCAGTCTATCCTGAATTAAAATTAGCTTGAAAATCAGAGGCATACAAGTATACCAAACACCTTCCTAATATTGAGCTGCACCCCACCCCCCCCCCCCCCCCATAACAGCCTAATTTCATCGGTGCCTGGACTCTACAAGGTGTCAAATCAAATGTCACAGGCTCCAAATACAACAGGTACCGTGAAATGCTTACTTACAAGCCCTTAACCAACAATGCAGAATGTTTGCTAAATAAACTTAAGTAAAAAAAAATGTACACAAATAACTAATGAGGCTATTTACAGGGGTACCGTTAGAGTTAATGTGCGGTGGTACAGGTCAGTTGAGGTAATATGTACAGTGGCAAGACAAAGTATGTTAACCCTTTGGAACTATCTGGATTTCTGCATAAATTGGTCTTAACTTTTGATCTGATATTCATCTAATTCACAACAATAGACAGTGTGCTTAAACTAATAACACACAAATTGTATATTTCTTGTCTAAATGTAATATATTTTAAACATTCACAGTGTAGGTTGGAAAAAGTATGTGAACACCTTGGCTAATGACCTCCAAAAGTGAATTGGAGTCAGCTAACCTGGAGTCCAATCAATGAGACGAGATTGGAGATGTTGCTTAGAGCTGCCCTGCTCTATAAAAAACACTCACAAAATGTAAGTCTGCTATTCACAAGAAACATTGCTTGACGTGAACCATACCTCGAACAAAAGAGATCTCAGAAGACCTAAGATTAAGAATTGTTGACTTGTATAAAGCCGGAAAGGGTTACAAAAGTATTTCTAAAAGCCTTGATGTTCATCAGTCCACGGTAAGACAAATTGTCTATAAATGGAGAAAGTTAAGCATTGTTACTACTCTCCCTAGCAGTTGCCATCCTGCAAAGATGACTGCAAGATCACAGCGCATAATGCTCAATGAGGTTAAAAAGAATCCTGGAGTGTCAACTAAAGACTTAGAGGAATCTCTGGAACATGCTAGTGTAACGGATGTGATATGGCTAGCTAGTTAGCGGTGGTGCGCGCTAATAGCGTTTCAATCGGTTACGTCACTCGCTTTGAGACCTTGAAGTAGTGGTTCCCCTTGCTCTGCAAAAGCAAGCGATGGGTAACGATGCTTCGTGGGCGACCATTGTTGATGTGTGCAGAGGGTCCCTGGTTCGCGCCCGGCTCGGGGCGAGGGGACGGACATAAAGTTATACTGTTACACTAACATCTCTGTTGATGAGTCTACGATACGTAGAACACTAAACAAGAATGGTGTTCATGGGAGGACACCATGGAGAAGCCACTGCTGTTAAAAAAAACATTGCTGCACGTCTGAAATTCGCAAAAGAGCACCTGGATGTTCCACAGCGCTACTGGCAAAATATTCTGTGGACAGATTAAACTAAAGTTTGTTGTTTGGAAGGAACACACATCACTATGAGTTGAGAAAAAAAGGCACAGCACACCGACATCAAAACCTCATCCCAACTGCAAAGTATGGTAGAGAGAGCATCATGGTTTGGGGCTGCTTTGCTGCCTCAGGGCTTGGACAGTTTGCTCTCATCGACGGAAAATGAATTCCCAAGTTTATCAAGACATTTTGCAGGAGAATGTAAGGCTATCTGTCCGCCAATTGAAGCTCAATAGAAGTGGGTGATGCAACAACACAACAACCCAAAGCACAGAGGTAAATCAACAACAGAATGGCTTCAACAGAAGAAAATATGCCTTCTGGAGTAGCCCAGTCAGTCCTGACCTCACCCCAATTGAGATGCTGTTGCATGACCTCGAGAGTGGTTCACACCAGACATCCCATGAATATTGCTGAACTGAAACAGTTTTGTAAAGAGGAATGGTCCAAAATTACTCCTGACCATTGTGCAGGTCAGATCCGCAACTACAGAAAACGTTTGGTTGAGGTTATTGCTGCCAAAAGAGGGTCAACCAGTTATTAAATCCAAGGGTTTACATAGTTTTCCCACCATGCACTCTGAATGTTTACATGGTGTGTTCAATAAAGTCATGAAAACGTGTAATTGTTTGTGTTATTAGTTTAAGCAGACTGTGTTTGTCTATTGTTGTGACTTAGGAGAAGATCAGATCAAATTTGATGACCAACTCATACAGAAATCCGGGTAATTCCAAAGGGTTCAGATACTTTTTCTTGCCACTGTATATGTAGGTAGGGGTAAAGTGACTATGCATAGATAAACAGCGCCTAGCAGCAGCGTAAAAAAGGGTGTCAATGCAAATAGTTTGGGTAGCCATTTGATTAACTGTTTAGCAGTCTAATGGCTTAGGGGTAGAAGCCTTTTGGARGTAGACTTGGCACTCCAGTATCGCTTGCTGTGCGGTAGCAGAGAGAACAGTGACTAGGATGGCTGGAGTCTTTTACAATTTTTTAGGGCCTTCTTCTGACACCGCCTAGTATAGAGGTCCTGGATGGCAGGAAGCTTAGCCCCAGTGATGTACTGGGCCGTACGCACTACCCTCTATAGCGCCTTGCGGTCGGATGCTGAGCAGTCGGATGCCATACCAGGCAGTGATGCAACCAGTCAGGATGCTCTCGATGGTGCAGCTGTAGAAACCTTTTGAGGATCAGAGGGCCCATGCCAAATAATTTCAGGGGAATAGGCGTTGTCGTGCCCTCTTCACGATTTTGGTGTTTGGACCATGATAGTTTGTTAGTGATGTGGATGCTAAGGAACTTGAAGCTCTCGACCCGCTCCACTACAGCCCAGTCGATGTGAATGGGGGAGTGCTCGGCCTCCCTTTTCCTATAGTCCACGATCAGCTCTTTTGTCTTGCTCACGTTGACGGAGAGGTTGTTGTCTCTGACATCCCTGTAAGCTGTCTCATCATTGTAGGTGATCAGGCCTACCGCCGTTGTCGTCGGCTAACTTAATGATGGTGTTGGAGTGGCGTGGCCACGCAGTCGTGGGTGAAAAGGGAGTACAGGAGGGGACTGAGCACGCACCCATGAGGGCCCCCAGTGTTGAGGATCAGCATGGGAGATGTGTTGTTGTTTACCCTTACCACCCGGGGGTGGCCCATCAGGAAGTCCAGGATCCAGTGGCAGAGGAAGGTGTTTAGTCTCAGGGTCGAAAGCATTCCACAGGGATGCTGGCCCATATTGACTCCAATGCTTCCCACAGTTGTCAAGTTGGCTGGATGTCCTTTGGGTGGTGGACCATTCTTGATACACACGGGAAACTGTTGTGTGGAAAAACCCAACAGCGTTGCAATTCTTGACAAAAACCGGTGCGCCTGGCACCTAGTACCATACCTCGTTGAAAGGCACTTGCCCGTTCACCCTCTGAAAGGAACACATACACAATCCATGTCTCAATTATCTCGCGGCTTAAAAATCCTTTAACCTGTCACCTCCCCTTAATCTACACTGATTAAAGTGGATTTAACAAGTGACAACAGTAAGGGATCATAGCATTCATCTGGTCAGTCTGTCATGGAAAGAGACAGTTTTGTATATTCAGTGTATTGCTGTCCATCAATAATTCCCAACCAAATTTACTGAGCTTGAGCAATTCTGACAAAAACAATGGATATACAGAGTTCCATAATTATTGGCACCCTTGATAAAGATGAGTAAAAAATATATGACCCTTCCTATATACAGAATCTTCCCAGATCTTTGATATCCTTCGTCTGCGTTTATGGACTGTCCTCTTTGATTCAAACCACAGGTTTTCAATGGGGTTCAAGTCCGGAGACTGAGATGGCCATTGCAAAATGTTGATTTGTGGTCAATTAACAATTTCTTTGTGGATTTTGATTCATGCTTTGGATTGTTTTGCTGGAAGATCCACTTGCGGCCAAGTGTCAGCCTCCTGACAGAGGCAACCAGGTTTTAGGCGAAAAATGTGCAAACTGTAATGGCTTCCAACAGTGCTTCCACCAGGTATTAACTGTGAGGTGTGAAGACATATGCAATAAAGACTTAATATTTCAAAATGTATTTAGAACATTGTCTATCATTTGAAACTTTATTATTTAAGGCAGCAAAATGTGAAGATTGCAAGGGGTGTGTAGATTTTCACTAGGCACTGTATTTCCTGCTTAGCAACATTAGTTAAATGCATCTCCACCCTTTCCATGATCGGTTTCTGTACCTTGTTATAAATGTTGAGCTATTAACCAACCAGATACAATCATTCCTGTATGGGTTGGTCAACCATATCCAGCACATTGAAAACGGAAGTACAGTGTTTCTTAAAATAATACATAGATTTTGTTCAATTTGAGTGTACATAATTCTAATTTCCACTCCTCAATAAAGAAGAAAACCATTGATCATGTTGAAAAGCTGACATGTTATCTCTGTCTTGCAGATATTGAATCTCTGGTGGAGTTTCTGGAGTCCATTGAGAATAGATCCATTGTGTTGATTGCCACCTACGACGACCCAGCTACAAAGTGAGTCACATTTCATTTTAACATTAAACCAACTTTCATGGCAGAACTTGACCAATATGGTCATCCAGGATACTATATGATAATGCTTTGGGACCTTTGGAGTGTGCACCAAAATCATTTAATTAATTGAAGCGCTCTGCATGCTCATACAAAGTCCTATCGCAAGCCTATTCATATTGTTTTTAGTGATACAATTAATGATGGTAGTGAGGAAAAATACTGAATGGTTTAGTAATTGATTGACAGATTGAACGAAGAAGCAAGGAATCTTATCAGAGAGCTTGGCAGCTCTGCTATCCAGTCATTAGGCTTCAGAGACAACTGGGTCTTTGTTGGAGGAAAAGGAGCAGATGTCGAGAGTACCTTGGAGAAGGTAATACCATACCAACATGTATAATATGTTTTCACTGTCTCTGTTATCCAGTTTTTTGGATTGCACCTGCAGTTCCCCACTTTTTACTGATATCATGTGGTTATGTTGCTGTTGCAGGAATCTAATTGATCCGTTTCCCCCCCACAGCATATTAAAAACAATAGAGACAAAAACAAGTATGACTCCTGGCCAGAGATGATTGAATTGCAAGGATGCTTACCACGCTATTTGGAGTGATTGGTACCAAAAATGTTGTTATCCTGCCAGACCCCATATCCACTGTAAACATTTGCACATGTTATGATGTCTGTATTACTCTGAAAAATGCATAATAAACAACAGTTTGGCCTTGTCTATGAAGTATTCTTTTGGCAAAATACAGAATTATCTGTTTATAACACAGATAATAGAGCTCGTCATTTTGTAGTCCTACAAACTGGAAATTAGTTACCTGTGGTTCATTCAGACATTTTTATTGGGGAAATTGATGGGGAAAGAATGGGGTTTTGGGATAAACGCCGAAAATAAGGTCTGTGGTTAACACAGGCTTAGAAGGTCTTATACGTTTTGTTCTATGAGATCAGTCTATGAGACCTTTGGTCTCTGAGTCGGGTAAATCAGCTTTTAGTTTTCTTGCACCTTATTTGTGGAACAAGCGTCAAAATATTCTTAAATGTGATGTTTTGGTGCCTCAAGGGCAATTCAGACAGCAGATTGAGGACCTTATTACTGATGAATGTGTTTTTTTTTTATGACCGTGTCTTTCTAAAAGCAATTTGTATTTATATGCATGCATTTTCTGTAATTCAGAAAATTCAGTCTGTAAACGGGACCTTGGTCTCTGTATGACTCCCAGATAAAATAAAGGTAAAATAAAAATCTGACATTTCAGCATGGAATTAAACATCAAGGTAGGTATTCAGGTAACAATCATGTAAGTAATAAAAAATAAACAGTGCAGATAACAATTACCATCTTCAACTCAATCATCTCTTTCCTGCCAAGGTAGGATTTACCCTCCATCCTCCTCTTCCGAACGTCTCCTTTCCACTTTGAAGGGTATTTTATTTTCTTGGCTGGCCCATTCTCCTCGCCTCAGTTGTGCTACTACTGCTGTACAACTTTTTATTTCTAGTAGCTATATAACACAAACAGCTTACTGAGATGTTTCACTATATGACAGATGTGCTTATAGGCGTTGTCATAAAAACAGAACAGTTATAATTGCAACGGTTTAGTAGATTATAAAAAAAGAAGATCAGTCTTTACATGGCTAAAAGAAAAGGAATATAACATATACTGTTTACAGGAAACTCCTTAGATGAAGTTGCGTGGAAAAAGGAATGGGGTGGTGAAATAATTTTCTGTCATGGACAAAGGAACTCAAAGGATGTGATGATATTAATTAACAAAAATGTCGATCTGAATGTGCAAATAGTCAGGAATGATTCGCAAGGAAGGTGGATCCTTTTGAATATGAAAGTGTAGGATAAAGAGATTTGTCTCATTAATCTATATGGTCCAAATCAGGATGATTCACACTTCTTCGAAAACATTTATACCAATTTATTGAACTTACAGGCAACAAATGATCTAATCATTATGGTAGGAGACTATAACACAGTATTAAGTACCTCAATGTATTAAGTACCTCTATACCTATTTTGCCAATTGGCCTGGACCCCTTTCACTACACAAAGCCCTGCTTATCCTTCACGACTGGACTACCGACGTAATCTGCCCAAGTTTTTTTTCTTCCCAACAGGCCCCTCCTTCGCGACGTCCCCTGAATGCCCATCTGCTAGCCTGCTAGCCACGGCCCGCTAGCTGTCTAGAGCATATTGGACTGTTAGCTGAAGAGATCCATCGGCCAATTTCTTGGGCAACTATACCTATTTTGCCAATTGGACTGGACCCCTTTGCTACACGGAACCCTACTAATCCATCACGACTGGTCTATCGACGTAACCGCACAAGGACTCTCCGCACGAGGAGGCTATAACAGATTTCCTCCATCGCGACGTCCCTCTAAGGCCCTTCTGCTAGCTTGCTAGCCCCGGCCTGCTAGCTGTCTGAATTGCCGTGTCTCCAGCCAGCCTAACTACTCACTGGACCCCTATGATCACTCGGCTACGCATTCCTCTCCCTAATGTCAATATGCCTTGTCCATTGCTGTTCTGGTTAGTGATTATTGTCTTATTTCACTGTACAGTAGAGCCTCTAGCCCTGCTCAATATGCCTTAGCCAACCTTTTAGTTCCACCTCCCACACATGCGGTGACATCAGCTGGTTTAAATGTTTCTAGAGACAATATCTCTCTCATCATCACTCAATGCCTAGGTTTACCTCCAATGTATTCACATCCTACCATACCTTTGTCTGTACATTATGCCTTGAATCTATTCTATCGCGCCCAGAAACCTGCTCCTTTTCCTCTGTTCCTAACGTACTAGACGACCAGTTCTTATAGCCTTTAGCCGTACCCTTATCCTACTCCTCCTCTGTTCCTCTGGTGATGTAGAGGTGAATCCAGGCCCTGCAGTGCCTAGCTCCACTCCTATTCCCAAGGTGCTCTCATTTGTTGACTTCTGTAACCATAAAAGCCTTGGTTTCATGCATGTTAACATTAGAAGCCTCCTTCCTAAGTTTGTTTTATTCACTGCTTTAGCACACTCTGCCAACCTGGATGTCCTAGCCATGTCTGAATCCTGGCTTAGGAAGACCACCAAAAACCCAGAAATGTCCATCCCTAACTATAACATTTTCTGACAAGATAGAACTGACAAATGAGTTGCAATCTACTGCAGAGATAGCCTGCAGAGTTCTGTCTTACCATCCAGGTCTGTACCCAAACAATTCGAGCTTCTACTTTTAAAAATCCACCTTTCCAGAAACAAGTCTCTCACCGTTGCTGCTTGCTACAGACCACCCTCTGCCCCCAGCTGTGCCCTGGACACATATGAATTGATTGGCCCCCATCTTAATTCAGTGCTCGTGCTGCTATGTGACCTAAACTGGGACATGCTTAACACCCCGGCCATCCTACAATCTAAGCTTGATGCCCTCAATCTCACACAAATTATCAATGAACCTACCAGGTACAACCCAAAATCCATAAACACAGGCACCCTCATAGATATCATCCTAACCAACTTGCCCTCCAAATACACCTCTGCTGTTTTCAACCAAGATCTCAGCGATCACTGCCTCATTGCCTGCATCCGTAATGGGTCTTCGGTCAAACGACCACCCCTCATCACTGTCAAACGCTCCCTAAAACACTTCAGCGAGCAGGCCTTTCTAATCGACCTGGCGCGGGTATCCTGGAAGGATATTGACCTCATCCTGTCAGTAGAGGATGCCTGGTTATTCTTTAAAAGTGCCTTCCTCACCATCTTAAATAAGCATGCCCCATTCAAAAAATGTAGAACCAGGAACAGATACTGTTGAAGTCGGAGGTTTACATACACCTTAGCCAAATACATTTAAACAATTCCTGACATTTAATCCTAGTAAAAATTCCCTGTCTTAGGTCAGTTAGGATCACCACTTTATTTTAAGAATGTGAAATGTCAGAATAATAGTAGAGAGAATGATTTATTTCAGCTTTTATTTATTTTATCACATTCCCAGTGGGTCAGAAGTTTACATACACTCAATTAGTATTTGATAGCACTGCCTTAAATTGTTTAGCTTGGGTCAAACGTTTTGGGTAGCCTTCCACAAGCTTCCCACAATAAGTTGGGTGAATTTTGGCCCATTCCTCCTGACAGAGCTGGTGTAACGGAGTCAGGTTTGTAGGCCTCCTTGCTCGAACACACTTTTTCAGTTCTGCCCACAGATTTTCTATAGGATTGAGGTCAGGGCTTTGTGATGGCCACTCCAATACCTTGATTTTGTTGTCCTTAAGCCATTTTGCCACAACTTTGGAAGTGTGCTTGGGGTCATTGTCCATTTGGAAGACCTATTTGCGACCAAGCTTTAACTTCCTGACTGATGTCTTGAGATGTTGCTTCAATATATCCACATAATTGTCCTCCCTCATGATGCCATCTATTTTGTGAAGTGCACCAGTCCCTCCTGCAGCAAAGCACTCCACAACATGATGCTGCCACACCCGTGCTTCACGGTTGAGATGGTGTTCTTCGGCTTGCAAGCCTCCCCCTTTTTCCTCCAAACATAACGATGGTCCTCATGGCCAAACAGTTCTATATTTGTTTCATCAGACCAGAGGACATTTCTCCAAAAAGTAAAATCTTTGTCCCCATGTGCAGTTGCAAACCGTAGTCTGTCTTTTTTATGGCGGTTTTGGAGCAGTGGCTTCTTCCTTTCTGAGCGGCCTTTCAGGTTATGTCGATATAGGACTCGTTTTACTGTGATATAGATACTTTTGTACCGGTTTCCTCCAGCATCTTCACAGGTCCTTCGCTGTTGTTCTGGGATTGATTTGCACTTTTCGCACCACGTACGTTCATCTCTAGGAGACAGAACGCGTCTCCTTCCTGAGCGGTATGACGGCTGCGTGGTCCCATGTGTTTTATACTTGCGTACTATTATTTGTACAGTTGAACGTGGTACCTTCAGGCATTTGGAATTGTTAGTCCAAGGATGAACCAGACTTGTGGAGGTCTTGTGAGGTCTTGGCTGATTTCTTTGATTTTCCCATGATGTCAAGCAAAGAGCACTGAGTTTGAAGGTAGGCCTTGAAATACATCCACAGCTACACCTCCAATTGACTCAAATTACGTCAATTAGCCTATCAGAAGTTCTAAAGCCATGACATTAATTTTGTAATTTCCAAGCTCTTTAAAGGCACAGTCAACTTAGTGTATGTAAACATCTGACCCACTGGAATTGTGATACAGTGAATTATAAGTGAAATAATCTGTCTGTAAACAATTGTTGGAAAAATTACTTGTCATGCACAAAGTAAATGTCCTAACCGACTTGCCAAAACTATAGTTTTTTAACAAGACATTTGTGGAGTGGTTGAAAAACGAGTTTTAATGACCCAACTTAAGTGTATGTAAACTTCCGACTTCAACTGTAGACCCTTGGTTCACTCCCGACCTGACTGCCCTTGACCAGCACAAAAACATCCTGTGGCGTACTGCATTAGCATCGAATAGCCCACTTGATATGCAACTTCTCAGGGAAGTTAGGAACCAATACACACAGGCAGTTAGGAAAGCTAAGGCTAGCTTTTTCAAACAGAAATTTGCATCCTGTAGCACAAACTCAAAAAAGTTCTGGGACACTGTAAAGTCCATGGAGAATAAGAGCACCTCCTCCCAGCTGCCCACTGCACTGAGGCTAGGAAACACTGTCACCACCGATAAATCCACTATCATTTAGAATTTCAATAAGCATTTTTCTACGGCTGGCCATGCTTTCCACCTGGCTACCCCTACCCCGGTCAACTCGCCCAAGCCTCCCCCATTTCTCCTTCACCCAAATCCAGATAGCTGATGTTCTGAAAGAGTTGTAAAATCTGGACCCCTACAAATCAGCCGGGCTAGACAATCTGGACCCTCTCTTTCTAAAATTATGTGCCGAGATTGTTGCAACCCCTATTACTAGTCTGTTCAACCTCTCTTTTGTATCGTCTGAGATTCCCAAAGATTGGAAAGCTGCTGCGATCATCCCCCTCTTCAAAGGGGGAGACACTCTAGACCGAAACTGCTACAGACCTATATCTATCCTACCCTGCCTTTCTAAGGTCTTTGAAAGCCAAGTTAACAAACAGATTAGCGACCATTTCGAATCCCACCGTACCTTCTCCGCTATGCAATCTGGTTTCCGAGCTGGTCATGAGTGCCCCTCAGCCACGCTCAAGGTCCTAAACAATATCATAACCGCCATCGATAAGAGACATTACTGTGCATCCGTATTCATCAACCTGGCCAAGGCTTTCGACTCTGTCAATCACCACATTCTTATCGGCAGACTCAACAGCCTTGGTTTCTCAAATGACTGCCTTGCATGGTTCACCAACTACTTCTAGATACAGTTCAGAGTGTCAAATCGGAGGGCCTGCAGTTAGGTAAACTGACTAAAGAGGACAGCCAGCTGGATGTGTAACAACCACACTCTATCCTTGACTGATTTTAGAGCTGTAATTTAATGTTGTCTTTTTTGTTGTTTGGGCTCATAAAATGGGCTGATGGTGAAGTAGACATACTCGGTATTCATATCACAAAAGATATAAGTAAGCTCACCACAATGAATTTCAATAGAAAACTTGTAAAAATAGACAAGATCCTGCAACCATGGAGAGGTAAATACCTGTCTATTTTTTGAAAAATTGCCCTGATTAACTCCTTAGTCATGTCTCAGTTTATTCACTTACTTATGGCGCTGCCTACTCCTGATGATTCGTTTTTCAAATCATATGAGCAAAAAATATTTTGCTTTATCTGGGACGCTAAACCAGACAAAATAAAACGTGCCTATCTATATAATGAATATGAATTGGGTGGGTTGAGATTATTAAATATAAAAGCACTAAACCTCTCTCTAAAAGCTTCATTCATTCAACATTTTTATTTGAACCTTAAATGGTTCTCAAGTAGATTACTAAGAAAAGCTCATCTATTGTTTAAAAATTGCCTTTTTGCCTTTCTGCAGATTGCCGTGTCTCATTTTTTATTAATTGAAAATTATACTTTTTTCTAAGTATCACTCTTTTTCAAACAAGCATTGCAGAGCTGGCTACATTTTCAATTTCATCCCCCTGAAAAGATAGAACAAATATTACAATAAATATTATGGCGGAACTCAAATGTGCTGGTTGATAAAATACCTGTATTTATGGGAAAGATGTTTGAAAAGAGTATTTTGTTCTTAAATTATATTGTAAATTGAAATGGTAGAGTTATGTCCTTCATGGAATTATCAGAATTGTACGGAAAGGTCTGCTCAATCCAAGAGTACAACCAATTGATTACAGCATTGCCCCAAAAATGGAGGAGGCAGGTGGCAGCGGGAGGAGGTAGGGAACTGGTCTGTCTGCCCAATATAAAGGATCAAAACTGGTCTCAGGTTCAGGAATGGCTGAAAATGCATAGCATTGATCTAAAATTGACCCTAGAAATAGTACCGTTAGGAGATCTAGAGAGACCGGGTCAGTCAATTACTAATATACTAATAGTCTTAGTAAAAGTATTTATCTTCAACTCGCAATCTGTTGATTCCATTCGATTAGATCGATTGAAATTGTACGTTAAACATCACAGCATAGTGGAACGATATGTGTTGCGTAGAAACCCGAAGTGGGTGGCCAGCAGAGATAGATGGGATGGGCTGAGGGAAGCTGAGGGTTGGTATGTGGAAGTGGAGCCAAGTGGGAGTGGAGTTGCTGTGTGGAAGATAGAATGATGGTCAAAGATAAAAGTAAAACATTTAAAATAATCAAAATAAAACATAATAAAAAGTACATTTGAATGACACTAAGTGGCAGTGTTTTTACAACTAATGCTGGTTTGCCTGAGGCGGATGCCGTGCAGGTGTTTGTACACATGCCTATACACACACTCTCATTCAAATAAACACATACAAGAACACACACATACATGTAATAGTGCCAGACATGCACACAAACATATACAGTTGGCATTGCTGTTATGATTTTAGTTGTCCTTGATGTCCTTTGTTTTACATTTATTATTATTATTATTATTTTTAATTGCATTGTTGCTTGCTGTTTTCTTCTGTATTTTCCTTTTTTCTCTTTAGTTCATTCTCTTGGTTGTTGGTGCATTGGGGGGTTCTTGGGGGTGGGGAATGGAATTTAATTGTATTTTTTATTTTTCTTCCTGGGGGGGGACTGTGGGAGGGGTCTCGAATGGTTGAGGGACAGCTATTGGGGAACTGTGGGGGGGATCTTGGAGGGTTCAGGTTCACATTTTTTGGCCTGGTGGTAGATCGGTTAACATGCCCTTGAGCAGGGCATTGACCCTGGATGCTTCTGTGTGTCGCTCTGAATGAGAATCTGTTGGATGACTGGTATGATGTAGTTGTTGAGCGGCTTCACTGCAAGTATATTGTATGTTTCGAATATTCAATTAAAAATGTTATTGAAAAAAAAATGAAAAAAACACTTTGAAGTTTGTGGAAATGTGAAAGGAATGTAGGAGAATATAACACAATCGATCTGGTAAAAGAAAATACACATTTWGTATTTTTTTTTTACCATCATCTTTGAAATGCAAGAGAAAGGCCATAATGTATTATTCCAGCTCAGGTACAATTTAGATTTTGGCCAATAGATGGAAGCAGTGTATGTGCAACGTTTTAGACTGATCCAATGAACCATTGTATTTCTGTTCAAAATGTTGTATCAAGACTGCCAAGACAAATGTGCCTAATTTGTTAATTAATAACTTTTCATGTTCAAAATTGTGCACTCTCCTCAAACAATAGCATGGTATTCTTTCACTGTAATAGCTACTGTAAATTGTACCGTGCAGTTAAATTAACAAGAATTTAGGCTTTCTGCCAATATCAGATATGTCTATGTCCTGGGAAATGTTCTTGTCACTTACAACCTCATGTTAATTGCATTAGCCTACGTTAGCTCAACCGTCCCGTGGAAGGGACACCGATCCCGAAGACATGAACCCTATCAGTCACGAGACCCCAACAAAAATCGGCTTTTCATTTATCTGACTTTCATTTATCGGTATTTAGCCTCATAATTAAGTGTTTTACCATTTATTTTCAGGACAACCAGGGCTACAAGTATAACACAAAAACACATTTTAGGAAACCTTTCAAATATTTTGCAGGTCTTTGAAATATTTAGCAGGGCTTTTAAATACAGTATTTCATAGCCTTTTACCAAACTTTGCAGCCTATTACCAAACTTTGTAGGATTGTAAAATATTTGAAGCCTTTTACCAAAATTCACAACCTATAATTTGGAAAGCTGGTTAGCACCTTAGGGAAACCGTAAAAAAAACGACAAAAACGAAATTTTCCCATAGGCTTTGTCCAACGAATCATGGTGGATTTAATGCCTACAAAAAGACGCCATTACTATTGCCACAGAGTTTGTAAACCCAGAGGCGCAAGACTTCCGGAAATGATTGCGAAACAGACCAAGCCGAGGTTTGGGCTGTGAGAAGTCAATGAGAGAAGGTTAAAAATTCTTCCTTAGTTGTTAATTTTCTCGAAATCTAAAAGCACAACCTAGATTCGAGTCAAAGCGACAAACTGACACATTTTCATTTGTCAAAAACAACTTTATATCGAAGGAGTGTCTTTGATTTGACTGCCGGCACAGTTTGGCATTTAAATCAAAATCAAAGCAAATCAATTCAAAGGTTATTGGTCACATACACATGGTTAGCAGACGTTACTGCGAGTGTAGGGAAATGCTTGTGCTTCTAGTTCTGACAGTGCAGCAATATCTAACATGTAATCTAACAATTCCACAACAACTACCTAATACACACAAATCTAAGTAAGGAATGGAATAAGAATATATACTGTGGTAGTAAATGGTACATATAGGGACAGGTATAATGCTATAGAGCAAAGACAGGTGTACATCAGACCACAGGAGGAGAAGGTGACACTTAAGTGCATAGGACAGCTGGACATACTAATGTTAGCATGCCTAATCAATAGCCTGATTTAATAACAGAATATTGAAATCATAGTCAATTAGAAGACAGTAGAAGGCAACAGTCAATTATTGTTTTTTTTCAGCGCTCGTCACTTCCTCTTGAACTTGCAACTTGCAGACGTGTTGCTGTGCGTTTTGTCGCCAACTTTACTTTGCTACCTGACAACTTTACGGTTTTTACTTTTTAATTACCGTTTATATTTTTAATTTTTCCTTCAGCTTTGTTTTTCATTCAACTATCTGGACATGGTTCGTCAGCACCTTCAACAGCCAAAGCTGTTGTAGTAGTAATAGTAACATAGTAGTAACATTAACATGGTGCCTTCTAATTGCAGTCGCTGTACTCATAATATACAGGAGAACGATCGCCTTACGGCGAGGATAGCTGTGCTGCAAGCCCAGCTTCAGACGCAATCGTTAGGCAAGGGTAATTTCAGTGTAGGAAAGGATGAAACAGCGTCTGTGCCACCAGTAAGTACAGATAGTAGTATAAATCCCCTCGCACAGTCCCCGCAGCCGGACAACTTTCTCATGGCTTCTGGAGGGAAATGCTGTAGGAATGCTCAACAGGTGTCGCTCATTCAGCCGACAGAAACTTTCAACCGGTTTTCCCCATTAAGCAGCGAGTCGGAGTCTGAGCCTTCTCTTGTCTCTACTCCTCCCGTTACGGGGTCTGAGACACCGAAGCTTCCCACCATTAGCTCTGACAAATTGACAAACTCCATTACCCGCAGTATTAGACTTAAAACGAATCCTCCAGCGATCATACACTGTTTACCAGGGGGCAGGGCTACCGACGTTAAGGCTAATCTGAAGATGGTACTGGCTAAAGCTAAAACTGGCGAGTGTAGAGACTATAGAGATATTGTTATCCACGTCGGCACCAACGATGTTAGGATGAAACAGTCAGAGGTCACCAAGCGCAACATAGCTTCAGCGTGTAAATCAGCTAGAAAGATGTGTCGGCATCGAGTAATTGTCTCTGGCCCCCTCCCAGTTAGGGGGAGTGATGAGCTCTACAGCAGAGTCTCACAACTCAATCGCTGGTTGAAAACTGTTTTCTGCCCCTCCCAAAAGATAGAATTTGTAGATAATTGGCCCTCTTTCTGGGACTCACCCACAAACAGGACCAAGCCTGGCCTGCTGAGGAGTGACGGACTCCATCCTAGCTGGAGGGGTGCTCTCATCTTATCTACCAACATAGACAGGGCTTTAACTCCTCTAGCTCCACAATGAAATAGGGTGCAGGCCAGGCAGCAGGCTGTTAGCCAGCCTGCCAGCTTAGTGGAGTCTGCCACTAGCATAGTCAGTGTAGTCAGCTCAGCTATCCCCATTGAGACTGTGTCTGTACCTCGACCTAGGTTGGGCAAAACTAAACATGGCGGTGTTCGCCTTAGCAATCTCACTAGGATAAAGACCTCCTCCATTCCTGCCATTATTGAAAGAGATCGTGATACCTCACATCTCAAAATAGGGCTACTTAYTGTTAGATCCCTCACTTCAAAGGCAGTTATAGTCAATGAACTAACCACTGATCATAATCTTGATGTGATTGGCCTGACTGAAACATGGCTTAAGCCTGATGAATTTACTGTGTTAAATGAGGCCTCACCTCCTGGTTACACTAGTGACCATATCCCCCGTGCATCCCGCAAAGGCAGAGGTGTTGCTAACATTTACAATAGCAAATTTGAATTCACAAAAAAAAAAATGACGTTTTCGTCTTTTGAGCTTCTAGTCATGAAATCTATGCAGCCTACTCAATCCCTTTTTATAGCTACTGTTTACAGGCCTCCTGGGCCATATACAGCGTTCCTCACTGAATTCCTATCGGACCTTGTAGTCATAGCAGATAATATTCTAATTTTTGGTGATTTTAATATTCACATGGAAAAGTCCACAGACCCACTCCAAAAGGCTTTCGGAGCCATCATCGACTCAGTGGGTTTTATCCAACATGTCTCTGTAACGGTTTTCTTCTGTGGACGAAGGATCGGACCAAAGCGCAGCGTGGTTAGTGTTCATCATTTTAAATTAAAGCCAATAAACGTGACACTACAAAATACAAAACAACAAAATGTGAAAAACCGAAACAGTTCTGTCTGGTGCAGACACACGAGACATGAAGACAACCACCCACAAAACCCAAACAAAAACAGGCTACCTAAATATGGCTCCCAATCAGAGACAAACGACTAACACCTGCCTCTGATTGGGAACCATATCAGGCCAAACACAGAAACAGGAAAACTAGACACACAAAATAGAATGCCCACTCAGCTCACGTCCTGACCACACTAAAACAAAGAAAACACAAAAGAACTATGGTCAGAACGTGACAGTCTCTGGACCTAATCACTGCCACAGTCATACTCTGGACCTAGTTTTGTCCCATGGAATAAATGTTGTAGATCTTAATGTTTTTCCTCATAATCCTGGACTATCGGACCACCATTTTATTACGTTTTGCAATCGCAACAAATAATCTGCTCAGACCCAACCAAGGAGCATCAAAAGTCATGCTATAAATTCTCAGACCAACACAAAGATTCCTTGATGCCCTTCCAGACTCCTTCTGCCTACCCAAGGACGTCAGAGGACAAAATCAGTTAACCACCTAACTGAGGAACTCAATTTAACCTTGCGCAATACCCTAGATGCAGTTGCACCCCTAAAAACTAAAAATTTGTCATAAGAAACTAGCTCCCTGGTATACAGAAAATCCGGAGCTCTGAAGCAAGCTCCCAGAAATTGGACAGAAATGGCGCCACACCAAACTGGAAGTCTTCCGGCTAGTTGGAAAGACAGTACCGTGCAGTATCGAAAGAGCCCTCACTGCTGCTCGATCATCCTATTTTTCCAATTTAATTGAGGAAAATAAGAATAATCCAACATTTATTTTTGATACTGTCGCAAAGCTAACTAAAAAGCAGCATTCCCCAAGAGAGGATGGCTTTCACTTCAGCAGTAATACATTCATGAACTTCTTTGAAGAAAGATCATGATCATTAGAAAGCAAATTACGGACTCCTCTTTAAATCTGCGTATTCCTCCAAAGCTCAGCTGTCCTGAGTCTGCACAACTCTGCCAGGACCTAGGATCAAGAGAGACACTTAAGTGTTTTAGTACTATATCTCTTGACACAATGATGAAATAATCATGGCCTCTAAACCTTCAAGCTGCATACTGGACCCTATTCCAACTAAACTACTTAAAGAGCTGCTTCATGTGCTTGGCCCTCCTATGTTGAACATAAATAACGGCTCTCTATCCACCGGATGTGTACCAAACTCACTAAAAGTGGCAGTAATAAAGCTCTCTCGAAAAAGCCAAACCTTGACAAGAAAATAAAAAAACTATCGGCCTATATCGATCTTCCATTCCTCTCAATTTTTTTTGAAAGGCTGTTGCGCAGCAACTCACTGCCTTCCTGAAGACAAACAATGTATACGAAATGCTTCAGTCTGGTTTTAGACCCCATCATAGCACTGAGGCTGCACTTGTGAAGGTGGTAAATTACCTTTTAATGGCGTCAGACCGAGGCTCTGCATCTGTCTCGTGCTACTAGACCTTAGTGCTGCCTTTGATACCATCGATCACCACATTATTTTGGAGAGATTGGAAACCCAAATTGGTCTACACGGACAAGTTCTGGCCTGGTTTAGATCTTATCTGTCGGAAAGATATCAGTTTGTCTCTGTGAATGGTTTGTCCTCTGACAAATCAACTGTACATTTCGGGGTTCCTCAAGGTTCCGTTTTAGGACCACTATTGTTTTCACTATATATTTTACCTCTTGGGGATGTCATTCGAAAACATAATGTTAACTTTCACTGCTATGCGGATGACACACAGCTGTACATTTCAATGAAACATGGTGAAGCCCCAAAATTGCCCTCACTAGAAGCCTTGTTTCAGACATAAGGAAGTGGATGGCTGAAAACATTCTACTTTTAAACTCGGACAAACAGAGATGCTTGTTCTAGGTCCCAAGAAACAAAGAGATATTCTGTTAATCTGACAATTAATCTTGATGGTTGTAAGTCGTCTCAAATAAAACTGTGAAGGACCTCGGCGTTACTCTGGACCCTGATCTCTCTTTTGACGAACATATCAAGACTGTTTCAGGACAGCTTTTTCCATCTACGTAACATTGCAAAAGATGAATTTTCTGTCCAAAAATTATGCAGAAAAATGTATCCATGCTTTTGTTACTTCTAGGTTAGACTACTGCAATGCTCTACTTTCCGGCTACCCGGAATAACACTAAATAAACTTCAGTTAGTGCTAAATACGGCTGCTAGAATCCTGACTAGAACCAAAAATTTGATCATATTACTCCAAAGCTAGCCTAGCCTCCCACTGGCTTCCTGTTAAGGCAAGGGCTGATTTCAAGGTTTTACTGTTTACCTACAAAGCGTTACATGGGGCTTGCTCCTACCTATCTTTCCGAGTTGGTCCTGCCGTACATACCTATACGTACGCTACGGTCACAAGACGCGGCCTCCTAATTGTCCCTAGAATTTCTAAGCAAACAGCTGGAGGCAGGGCTTTCTCTATATATCTCAATTTTTATGGAATGGTCTGCCTACCCATGTGAGAGACGCAGACTCGGTCTCAACCTTTAAGTCTTTATTGAAGACTCATCTCTTCAGTAGGTCCTATGATTGAGTGTAGTCTGGCCAGGTGTGTGAAGGTGAACGGAAAGGCTCTGGAGCAACGAACCGCCCTTGCTGTCTCTGCCTGGCCGGTTCCCCTCTCTCCACTGGGATTCTCTGCCTCTAACCCTATTACAGGGGCTGAGTCACTGGCTTACTGGTGCTCTTTCATGCCGTCCCTAGGAGGGTGCGTCACTTGAGTGGGTTGATTCACTGACGTGATCTTCCTGTCTGGGTTGGCGCCCCCCCTTGGGTTGTGCCGTGGCGGAGATCTTTGTGGGCTATACTCGGCCCTTGTCTCAGGATGGTAAGTTGGTGGTTGAAGGTATCTCCTCTAGTGGTGTGGGGGCTGTGCCTTGGCAAAGTGGGTGGGGTTATATCCTTCCTGTTTGGCCCTGTCCAGGGGTATCATCGGATGGGGCCACAGTGTCTCCTGACCCCTCCTGTCTCAACTCCAGTATTTATGCTGCATTAGTTTATGTGTCGGGGCTAGGGTCAGTTTGTTATATCTGGAGTACTTCTGTCTTATCTGGTGTCCTGTGTGAATTTAAGTATGCTCTCTCTAATTCTCGCTTTCTCTCTTTCTTTCTCTCGGAGGACCTGAGCCCTAGGACCATGCCTCAGGACGACCTGACATATGACTCCTTGCTGTCCCCAGTCCACATGGCCGTGATGCTAGTCCAGTTTCAACTGTTCTGCCTGCGGCTATGGAACCCTGACCTGTTCACCGGACGTGCTACCTGTCCCAGACCTGCTGTTTCAACTCTCTAGAGACCGCAGGAGCGGTAGAGATACTCTTAATGATCGGCTATGAAAAGCCAACTGACATTTACTCCTGAGGTCTGCATTTATGAACATTGAACATCTTGGCCATGTTCTGTTATAATCTCCACCCGGCACAGCCAGAAGAGGCTGGCCCACCTCATAGCCTGGTTCCTCTCTAGGTTTCTTCCTAGGTTTTGGCCTTTCTAGGGAGTTTTTCCTAGCCACCGTGCTTCTACACCTGCATTGCTTGCTGTTTGGGGTTTTAGCTGGGTTTCTGTACAGCACTTTGAGATATCAGTTGATGTACGAAGGGCTATATAAATACATTTGATTTGATTTTGATTTGAGGGACACATAGTCTACTAGTCCTAATAAGGACAAACATACCGAAGAGCACACCAAGCTAAACATAGTACGAAGGCCAAAGACATAGGCCCATAGGATAGATGGACATATATTATTTTTAGGACATAAGGGGTCCTGCCACCATTATAACTTAACTGAAAGCAGATATGGGCGTTATTGGGCATAAACAAGCAGGAAGCTTAAACTAAAAGATAATGGTGGCAGATGGACTGAGGGAAGGAACTTCATATGCATGTGGGATGGACTCATATCTGTATGTGTATAAGAACAGAGCGAGTGCTTAGGGTCTGTGGTTGTTCCGCGGACCAGCACGGCTTATGATATTTCTGTATTAAAAGCCTTTATTGAATTCACAGTTCTTGTAAGTGTTATATTTGTAAGACGATTTTCCACCCATACTTGGCGAGCTTGGCCAGGAGATCAAGGGACCACGGAGAGTGACGTTCCGGGCTGGCGATAGTTTCTTTGGACAATCTTGCAAACGGGTGGCCACCCAACTATTAAAAGGTAAGCTTGTTCTTAACATAGTTGAATGTTTGTATAAATTGCTTCAGAGATACTGTCTCAGCGAGAAGGGCGTCACGTAGGTCTCTCTTTAAATTTCCTAAAAACCCAGTAATGCTAAGAACTTTTGAATTCAATGAATTGCATGCATGTGTGATTTTGGGGTTGTCAAAAGTAAACATATACAGTGGGGAGAACAAGTATTTGATACACTGCCGATTTTGCAGGTTTTCCTACTTACAAAGCATGTAGAGGTCGTTAATTTTTATCATAGGTACACTTCAACTGTGAGAGACGGAATCTAAAACAAAAATCCAGAAAATCACATTGTATGATTTTTAAGTAATTAATTTGCATTTTATTGCATGACATAAGTATTTGATCACCTACCAACCAGTAAGAATTCCGGCTCTCACAGACCTGTTAGTTTTTATTTAAGAAGCCCTCCTGTTCCCACTCATTACCTGTATTAACTGCACCTGTTTGAATCCGTTACCTGTATAAAAGACACCTGTCCACACACTCAATCAAACAGACTCCAACCTCTCCACATGGCCAAGACCAGAAAGCTGTATAAGGACATCAGGGATAAAATTGTAGACATGCAACAGGCTGGTATGGGCTACAGGACATAGGCAAGCAGCTTGGTGAGAAGGCAACAACTGTTGGCGCAATTATTAGAAAATGGAAGAAGTTCAAGATGACGGTCAATCACCCTCGGTCTGGGGCTCCATGCAAGATCTCACCTCGTGGGGCATCAATGATCATGAGGAAGGTGAGTTATCAGCCCAGAACTACACGGCAGGACCTGGTCAATGACCTGGAGAGAGCTGGGACCACAGTCTCAAAGAAAACCATTAGTAACACACTACCCCGTCATGGATTAAAATCCTGCAGCGCACGCAAGGTCCCCTGCTCAAGCCAGCGCATGTCCAGGCCCGTCTGAAGTTTGCCAATGACCATCTGGATGATCCAGAGGAGGAATGGGAGAAGGTCATGTGGTCTGATGAGACAAAAATAGAGCTTTTTGGTCTAAACTCCACTCGCCGTGTTTGGAGGAAGAAGAAGGATGAGTACAACCCAAGAACACCATCCCAACCGTGAAGCATGGAGGTGGAAACATCATTCTTTGGGGATGCTTTTCTGCAAAGGGTACAGGATGACTGCACGTATGGAGGGGAGGATGGATGGGGCCATGTATCGCGAGATCTTGGCCAACAACCTCCTTCCTCAGTAAGAGCATTGAAGATGGGTCGTGGCTGGGTCTTCCAGCATGACAACGACCCGAAACACACAGCCAGGGCAACTAAGGAGTGGCGCCGTAAGAAGCATCTCAAGGTCCTGGAGTGGCCTAGCCAGTCTCCAGACCTGACACCAATAGAAAATCTTTGGAGGGAGCTGAAAGTCCGTATTGCCGGACAGCCGCCCCGAAACCTGAAGGATCTGGAGAAGATCTGTATGGAGGAGTGGGCCAAAATCCCTGCTGCAGTGTGTGCAAACCCTGGTCAAGAACTACAGGAAACGTATGATCTCTGTAATTGCAAACAAAGGTTTCTGTACCAAATATTAAGATCTGCTTTTCTGATGTATCAAATACTTATGTCATGCAATAAAATGCWAATTAATTACTTAAAAATCATACAATGTGATTTTCTGGATTTTTGTTTTAGATTCCGTCTCTCATAGTTGAAGTGTACCCATGATAGAAATTACAGACCTCTACATGCTTTGTAAGTAGGAAAACCTGCAAAATCGGCAGTGTATCAAATACTTGTTCTCCCCACTGTATGTGCATGTGTAGGGACTAAGTGAGTAGGGGCTGTGAACCTTGCTGGTGTCGGGCGTTTAGCGGAGGGGGCTTGCACTCGTTCTGATCGGACCGTTCGAACGGACCCACGTGTCTGGCTTGATTGGGAGGAGTCGTTCCGTCTGATTCTGCTTGGCTGAGCTCGACTGTCTCAGGATCTGTTTTGGGATGTGCGTAAACACAGCCCAATCAACCTGAGCGGGCGACTTGAGTCGGGTGTGTGTGATTCGGACTGCCCCTCTCACCGGACCATTCATTTGGGGACCTTGTGTGGCCTGACTGGTGCGGCGGTTTGCGCTCTCTGACTGAGCTGCCTGGCCCGGTGTGGGGCTGCGGCTGTCTGCCCATACGGTCAAAACAGATAAAGTAGTTAGAAAGCCCACGATACCACCCTTTAACTTCTCTGCGCTACGCATCCCTAATACGGGATCACTTTCCTAAACAACCGCTAGAATTGCAGGGTGCCAAATGCATAAATATTACTAAAAATATTTATAATCATGCAATCACAAGTGAAATATACCAAAACACAGCTTAGCTTGTTGTTAATCCACTTATCGTGTCAGATTTTGAAAATATATTTTACAGCGAAAGAAATCCAAGCTTTTGTGAGTGTAGCTTTCAATGCTACATCAGCTAGCCCCAAATTAGCATGGTCACGAAATTGTGAAAAGCAATAAAATTAATCGCTTACCTTAGATAATCTTCGGACGTTTCCACTTACGAGACTCCCAGTTACACAACAAATCTTATTTTTGTTCGATAAATATTACTTTTATCACAAAAAAAAACGCCATTTGGGTTGCGCGTTATGATGAAAAAAACTACAGCCTCGTTCCGGTCCTGAAAGGAAGATGGAAATTTCCAAACGTATCAGATTAAAAAATATTACTAAAAATATTTATAATCATGCAATCACAAGTGAAATACACCAAAACACAGCTTAGCTTGTTGTTCATCCACCTATCGTGTCATATTTTGAAAATATATTTTACAGCGAAATAAATCCAAGCTTTTGTGAGTGTAGCTTTCAATGCTATAACAGCTTAGCCTTATATTAGCTTGGCTAGCTTGGTCACGAAAGTAAGAAAAGCAATCAAATTAATCGCTTACCTTTGATAATCTTCGGGTGTTCCCACTCACGAGACTCCCAGTTACACAACAAATGTTCTTTTTGTTCGAAAATATTACTTTTATCACAAAAAAACGCCATTTGGGTTGCGCGTTATGATGGGGGGAAAAAAGCCGTGTTCCGTTCGACAAATCCCCAAAAGTATCCGAAATGGTCGTAGAAACATTTCAAATGTTTTTTTATAATCAAACCTCAGGTTGTCTTTAAAAAGTAAAAATTAGAAAGGGGTCTGCTTGGATGGTATAATTCACGGCTACCGCCCCTGTTGAGAAGAGGGGGACTGAACAGTTGAATAAATAGGGAGCGGAAGAACTCTGACCCGATTTGGCTGGGTTAAACTGCAAAATAAATCCTGCGGATAAAACGCTCCGTCTAGCTAAACGGGGGTCTGTAAATCGGTAGGTCACGCCACGATATTGCTCTAATACAGAATAGAGGCCAATATTGGGTGGGTGAATAGGGTATGAAGACAGGCTGACCCGGTTAGGCAGTATTCTCGTCATACCGTGAAAAATCCTATAATAGGTTCTGGCTTATGTCGAGGAAGTGAATTAAGTCAGGAGGGAAAAACTTATGTGGAAGAAGTGAATTAAGTTTAGTAGAAGAAACTATAGGTCGTTTTAGGTAAAACGAAGGGTATGTGTGAACAAATGTGAATAAAGAAACTGAACGAATTAGAATAAACGCATGAATGAGAATTCTCTGTGGTGAAATGAGTAGATCAGAATAAACTAGAATATACGGAAAAAGGAGGAAGAACAGGTTGTGTGTGTATCTTGTCATAGGTCCAGAGGAGGGACTGCGCAGCTTTTCTGTGATAGGCAAGATAATAAGGTTAAGGGGAGGCACTCTTAACTATCGCTAGACAAAGGGAACGAAATCGATAGACATTGGGCAAAATAAGTTATAAATAAGGATAAAACATTGACGTGATAATGTGTTAAACGTCCATTGTAAAAATACAATAGGTGTTAAAAAGAGGTATTAAACAGGGCACAGATAGTATATAACGGATGCGAAATAGGGAGAAAAAATATACAGATAAACAAAAATTATACTACGTGGTTAAAATAAATCTAGGCTGTCTAGAATAAAGTGACAAAAATACATGAGAAACACCATAACAGAAGTCTCGAACACATATTAAAAATACCCCGAGCATTGTAACGAAATAGGAGGAAACAGCAGGCGACCAGGCACTCTGTAGCAACAGAGGCTGCAGTTTAAAAATAGCCTGAAGGACAGGAAGAGGTGTAAAAGATACTGAGGCCAGGACAAGAGAGGAGGGCGTGAGAGGCTTGCCTCACTGACAGTGAATTAGGAATTAAGCAATAAGGAAAGAAAATAGAAATAAGAAAGAGTAGGCAGTATAAATAAATAAATTAGAAAGAAAAGGTATTAGATAAAATCCTAAACATTAAGTAAAGCTGAAATAACAGAATAAACAAGTGGATAAAATGAATAGAAAACCAGTAGAGATCTTAGGGGCGAGATACCCCCTGAGCAAAGAAGAAATAATAAAGACTTCTATAAAATGGGAAAAACGCACAAAAAAGTTAAACACCAAATGGCCAGCGGTGGGAACATTAGATGTCTCTGTGTGTGAGGAATGGAGACGCTGATAAAGAACTATAAACCGAATGACAAGAAACAGAAAATAAGAAATAAACGGGAAAGAGAAAATGAAATACTAAAAATGTTCAAAGAAGAAGGAACTGGTCTGTTAAAAAGCATGAAGACGGCAAGAGAAATGCTGAAGAAAGATGACAAAACAAAGAAGGGGAAAGAAGAGTGGGTGACTAACCCCCCACCTTATTCCGATGGGCAATTCCCAATGATAACTGGACACATGGAAATAAAAGGTGAGATAGAAGTAACGGAAGAAGAAGAAGAGGCTGTCACGCCTGAGGCAACATGTGCACCCTCTCACCCAACAGACAGAGACAAGAAAAGGACTGTGAAAAACTCAAGAACAGAAGAAGGGTTCAATTGCTATGAAGGCCTGAGAGACACCTTAGCAGCAATGGAAACAGTAAAAAATGGAAAGGAGTCATCAGAGCCATTTACAAAAGAAAAAAGAAAAGCAAAGGAAAGAAAGGAAGAATACCATAGGAAAAGCTTGGGAATATTAGCAGATCCCCAAGAAAAACAGAGTCTTAGTGAGTCAGAAGGAGATGAGGAGGAGAGCTACAGATACAAAAGAAATAGAAAAGAAAGAGAAGAGCAAGCATCACAGCTACAGGAGGAATGTAAAGGGCTGGGATTAAAACTAGGAAAGAGTAGGGGAAGGCAACAGCGAGAGGATAACGATCTGGTCTGCGATGCATATGAGGGCATGAGGAGTAGGTCTGCAGAAGGCTATATTGGGGCTCGTAGAAAGGGGTCAGAGAAGGAACATGGTTACTACAAAGGACAGTGTCCAATCCTGATAAAAAGGCACTCAGGGACACTATACACCATGGGCTACGCAGGACCTGGAGGGGTTGGTTGTCCGTCTGCCAGATCTACATGAGGGGGCGGGTAAATTAATCAGAACCTGTGAAGAACATACAGTGGGGAAATTGCTGGCGGTGGGTGACATAAGGGCACTACTGGCCAGGGTAACGAGCATGCGTACTATGGGAGAGATCATGCAGGACGGTGGCATCGATGGCACAGAAGGGGGAGTGATAAATGATGGACTACTGTTCAACAGACACAGACCAGCCATCTGGCGCGCTTTAAGAGCAGCATATCCAACAAAAGTGGATCCCAAAGCACTGAGAGGTGAAGCTATTGGGGCCACAGAAAACCCAGCCACATACCTACATGGACAGCTGAAAAGATGGAGGATGGAAACAGAACAAGATCCTGAGGGGAACGACCTAATGACAACTATGTTCCGGAGTTCAGTGATAGAAGCCATGCCCCAGCCAGTAAAGAGCAGGCTGGAGGATGTGGTGGGACTTACTTCAAAACCTTACAAGGAATTCTGTGACTATATGATTCATGCTGTGGAGAAACATAGGAAGGATGAACAGAGACAGATGGAACAAGGAAAAGACATACAGAGGAGACTGACCCAGTTGCAGTTGGACGAGCTAACCAACAAAGGGAAGAAGAAAGTCCAGGCCGCAGTAACGACCCCTGTGTCAGAGATGGGAACAATGGCTGCTGTCTCCCCAGGAGAGCCACAGCTCCTCGGCCCCGGACAGGCCCAAATGCCAACCGCACTGCCAGTAGAAATGTGTACACACAGCCCCCGAATTGTAATGGTGGGAAAAAACAACAGAAAAATGTACGGTCTGATCAAGGGAAAGGACCCAGGAGCCCTCGAGGGCCACCTGGTACTTGTTGGGAATGTGATCAAACGGGACACAACAGACGAGACTGTCCTACATGGCAGGATCGGACTGAAGGAAATAGAAATAGAAGACCACCACCAACAAACAATGCCCCAAGGGGCTGGAGACCACCTGGTACTGAAAATCAGAATGGTGGGGATCCGAATGATGGATGGCGGGGCAACCCAAACCAGCCAGGCCCTCTGGACCCATGGTCAGGGCCTAGTCACACATACTAGGGATGCCCAGAGAATCCTACGGGGGAGGGTCAGTTTCCAATAATAACTACAAGGGCTGACCAAGAACCTATGCTGCAGGTTCAAATAGAGAACAGAGGCACACACATGATGATAGATACTGGAGCCACTTACACATGTGTGAGTCCAAATTATGCCTCTCATCTCCCCATGTCTGGTAAATATGCCAAAACAATAGGATTCTCGGGAAATACGCAGTTAATTCCAATGACTGCTCCAGTTCGTCTAACGGCTGATGGTAAATCAGCCACGATTCCAATATTAATATCAGATCAAACACCAATTAACCTATTGGGAAGGGATGCTCTATGCAAAATGGGCATACAAATGAAATGTTCTCCCAATGGAGTAATAATAGAAAGAACAGGATTACAATTACCAGTGGTGACTGCAGGAGAGACAGCTAACGTATATTGGCTAGGAGGCATTGAGGCAGATGTAGATAGAACTGTAAGGAAATGGGGTAAATTCATTCAGGCCCAAATACCTAAAGCAGTTAGAGCAAAATCTGAATATCACTGCACAATGCAATTTGACCCTCATCAGGACCCCTTACTAGAACAACTCTGGGTTATGGGGGCAAATGGAAGGAAACCACCAATAATGTCTCAGTATGTAATCACTGAAAAGCAGGGGGCCGCAATGGATGTGATGGACGGAGACGGATCTGAATTTGTGCAAAAATGGTTCAATGTTTCTGACTCTGTCCCTCACATTACATTGCTGGTAAATCAGGGATTTACATCAAAAGATCTAGGACCTATGATGAAGAAAGCTGGGGAAAAGAGTTGGGATAAAACAGACAATCCATTAAGTTTCCATTCAAAAGATAAAGCATTTATCAAAATAGTAACCACTACAATGTTGATTGGTGATCCCAGGGAGATAGAGGTTAGTGCAGGGCAACAGGTAATGTTAGGTGAGGGAATAGGACTGATTGGTGAACTCAGAGAAGAAATGGAGAAGATCATACCACTAGAGATATGGTCACAACACGATACAGACGTTGGATTAGTGAAGTCAGCAAGTCCTGTTAGCATCAAAATAAAACCTGGTGCTAAACCTCCGTGGAAAGCCCAGTATCCTATGAAGCCTGAGGCTGAAGAAGGGATAAGACTGACAATTGAAGGACTGCTCAGGGCAGGTGTATTGATAGAGATGCCCAGCCGTTGCAATACACCCCTGCTACCTGTTCTTAAAGCCGAGGGTAAAAAATGGAGACTGGTCATGACTTAAGAGCTATCAATGACATTGCTCAGGATTGTCCTGCTGAAGTCCCAAACCCTCACACGCTGTTGACCAATGTTCCCCCTGATGCCAAATACTTTACCGTTATTGACCTATGTGGAGCGTTTTTTAGTATACCCCTGGCGGAAGAATGCAGACATTTGTTTGCTTTCAGGTACAGAGGCAGAACTCTGTCTTACTCTCGTCTTCCGCAGGGATTTAAGCTCAGCCCCCACTTGTTCAATCAAATACTGAGAGCTGATTTGGAAGAATTAATGCTAGATGGCACGCTGATCCAATATGTGGATGACCTGTTGATCTGTGCTTCGACAGTAGAACAGTGCCACTCTGACTCACTAAAAGTACTGCAGCGATTAGCAGGAGGAGGACACAAAGTCTCTAAAACAAAACTGCAGTACTGTCAACCTCAGGTTGAGTACTTAGGCAGAACGATAGCTCATGGAACTAAAGCAATAGCTCCAGGACAGCTAGAGGGTATTAGCAAAGCACCGTTGCCACAAACGGTAGCTCAAATGATTACCTTTTTGGGAATGATGGGATTTAGCTCTGATTGGATAGAGGAGTATGTAGTTAAAACAGCTCCTCTGAGAGAAATAATGAAAGAAGCAGGACAGCTAAATCTGAGAGCAAAACTAGATTGGAACACTGATGCTTTGGTTGCATTTGAAACACTTAAGAGGGAAATGCAAACAGCACCAGCTCTAGCAGCCCCAGATTACACTAAACCATTTTTATTATACGTAGCAAATAGGTGTGATAATTATGCAGCGGCTGTTCTTATGCAGGAGACATGTAGTGGTAGGAAGAAACAGCCTATCGCTTACTACAGTTCTAAACTAGATCCGGTAGCTCAGGGTTACCCACCGTGTTATCAAGGGTTGGCAGCATTGCATTATGCTTATGACAAGGCGTCAACTATTACCATGGGGTATCCTGTGATTATCAGCACTCATCATAAAATAGTGGAGTTAATAGAACAAGGTAAATTTGTGTTAACCAATGCTAGGACATTGGACTATATGTCCTTACTCACCTATCCGGATGTCTCCATTAAAAGATGCAGCACTGTYAATCCAGCAGACAGAATTCCATTTGAATTTGAAGGAAAAGCACACGACTGTGTTGCAGAAGCTTTAACATTTACCAGACTGCGTCCAGACCTCGAATCTATTCCGTTAATAGACAAAGAGGGATATAACCTGGAGAATTACTTTGTTGATGGTTCTTATTTCAAAGACTACACAGGTAATCATGCAGGGTTTGCAGTAGTTAAACAACAGGGGAAAGCTTTTACGGAGGAAATATTAGAACATTGTCTTCAACCATGTTCGGCCCAGTTGGCTGAACTACAGGCACTGACTGCAGCATGTGTGCTAGGAAGAGGTAAAATAGTTAACATCTATACTGATTCAGCTTACGCACATGGTGTATGTCATTTGTTTGGTGCAGTCTGGAAACAGCGAGGATTTAAAAAGAGTGATGGTACTCCCATCCAGCATCACGCGCAAATTGTCAAACTAATGACAGCTTTAATGTATCCTCGGAAACTAGCAATAATTAAATGTCAAGCGCATTTGTCATTAGGGGTAATAATGCAGCTGATGAAGCTGCCAGAAAAGCATCTAGATGTATTGTCCCAATTCTCATTGCACCATTGATGGACATAGTTGCCATTGCACCTATTACATCTCCGGCTGAGTTAATTCAAATTCAGTCTCGCGCTGGAACAACTGAGCAAAATACCTGGCTACAGAGGGGGGCCTCTGTAGATAGACATGGGATATGGAGAACACATGATGGTGCCATACTAGCCACCACCACTTTACTGACGTTACTTATTAATGATGCACATGATATTGATCATTGTGCAAGGGGGGAGGTGATAAGAAAAATAAAAAAACAAGGTTTTTGGTCACCTTATTTACAAGCAACAGTAGACGAAATCTTGTCAAAATGTGAAAATTGTGCAAAAAACAACATACGTAAAGGTATAACTACGCCCATAGGTCACATACCGGTTCCAGAAGGCCCATTTAGACACATTGTAATGGACTATGTAGACATGATAAAACCTATACGAGGTAAAAGGTACATGCTAGTTATCATAGATAGGTTCGGCAGATTGGTAGAAGCAATACCATCGGCTGATCAAGGGTCAGGAACAGTGATAAAATTCTTATKGACAGAAGTAATTCCCAGATTTGGGATCCCGTCCGAAATTAGCTCAGACAATGGTTCAGCGTTTATACAAAAAGTTGTAAAAACAATAATACAGCAGCTAAGAATGAAACAGAGACTGGGATGTGTTTATCCTCCGCAATCACAAGGAATGGTTGAGAGGGTTAACGGAACGCTGAAAAGCAAGATAACAAAGATCTGTAGATCTACAGGGCTAAATTGGGTGGATGCTTTACCGCTTGCACTAATGAGTTGTCGCATGGAAACTAACAGAAACACGCATCTATCACCGCATTGTAACGCTCGTCGTTAGGTGGAAGAGAGGAGGACCAAATCGCAGCGTGGTATGTATCCATATTTATTTTAATACTTCTTTTACACGAACAAAAACAATAAACCAAAACGAAACCAACGACGCTACAGTCCTGAACATGTGAACCTATAAACCAAAGAACGCAACGAACAGGAACAATCACCCACAAACAAACAGTAAAACACCTGCCTCTGATTGAGAACCATATCAGGCCAATTAGACAACCCTAAACCAATGAAACACATAACATAGAATATACCCACCCAGCTCACGTCCTGACCAACTAAACAAAGACTAAACAAGGGAAATAAGGTCAGGAACGTGACACGCATGAAATGCTTACGGGTCGACCCATGCCTATACCAATGTTAGGAGGACTGTACAAAGGTCCCTCCTTAGATATATTGCAAAGTGAATTAAAATCATATGTGCAGCACCTAACTAAGATACACAAAGTTATATATTCACAGGAGAAAAAGAAGGTGCCTGAMCCGGGACCGGAAGGACCTCTCCCAGTGATACCAGGAGACCTAGTCTACATTCGAGTGTTCCGAAGGAAGTGGGATCAACCAAGGAGAGAAGGACCCTACGAGGTGGCCGAAGCAACAACAACGGCCGTCCAAGTGAAAGGAAGCAAGACGTGGTACCATCTGAACCACTGCACCCGAGTCCCAACAGAGAGAAGGACACAACCATATAGAGATGAGGACATAGAGGATGCTGATTCACCAGGCGGGAGCCCGGAAGGAGCAGAAGCAGCGGAAACGATCGAGACGCCGGGAAGGAGCCAAGAAAACGGCAGACCAAGTGAAAGCCAAAATACGACAGGTGCATCGACTAATGCACCCAGAAGAGAAAGACGGAGAGACAATGCTGGAGAGAAAACCTGTAAACAACCAATATTCTCTCCAGTGGGTCCAGAGAATCCAGGAATGGGGGGGAGTAACATGCCTGCTACTCCTGACGACATACCTGTTGTGGCAGACCTCTTTGACAGAAGCCCTCCACAGTGGGACCCCGAAGTACCACCTGCAGAATGGGAACATCTCTTCCCTGAAATTGATACCTTTCCAGATGGAAGCCCAGTCCGGCCTGAGGAGAGGGAGCCTCAGGGGAAGAAAGAGGAAGGGAAGCCTCACGAGAAACAGAAGGAGAGACCCCGCAAGGAGGAGCAGAAGTCCCGCAAACTGGAGAAAACAGGGATTTCCCCACAATTGACTTTTCAGCTCTTGAATGGTTCCCCTTAACAAACAATTGAAGTTAGAACCACAGAAGAACAATGACATTGACATAGCAAAAGTAACAGTGAACTCTAGTACAGAGACGACAGACTCATGCACAATCAAGAAGCATGGTGGAAACAGGAAGAGAAGAGAGGAACCAGCCGAACAATCTAAAAAGAATGACAGGGTTAGAATCTCTGTTCCACCTCAAATCATAACAGAAGCAGGAGAACAAAAATCAATCTCAATCATAAGGATCAAACCCTTGCCAGAGATTGCACTCTGTGGATGGACACATCATCAAACGAAGGGAGAAGTCGTTTGGGACCACAGAGGATGTGACCTGATGGTAATCAAAGAAAAAGACGAGTGGGTGCTCATCATGAACAAGATTGAACCAGTGGAAGGTGAAGAATACATAGTTGAAATAGCAAGAACAAGATTGAATGAAGGAAGTAGCACCACGGTCATTAGAATTGATCCTATGCCTATACCTGAACGGGAAGAGCCTGTGACAACTAGAACAACGACAACAACGGTGGCAGCTGCTGTGAAGACCACAGTAGCTACCACTAAGATAACATCAACTGCCCTTACCAAGCAGTCCACTGTACCCACAAAGAAACCTGAAACACCAGAACCAGGTGGGTTCTTTACTGACATTTGGAACTTTCTGACAAACTCTAATGATCTACCTCAAGACAAGAACATTGTAACGACGACAGATATCTCAGAATTAGAACCACTCAAGGACAACACACGAGAAGAAGTAGTCAAGAACGAGTGGTATGAATAGGCTAAATATACGGCAAACAAACACAGAATGGACAATTGTATTTTGTGTAGCAAGTCACCTTTGTCTAATCTTTTAATAGTCCCTGAACCTGCATCATTTAACAACTGTGCGAGTTGGAAAAATGACCACTGTGCGACATAGAATGCAGAATTGCTCTGGGTAGCTCTCGGGGTAGGACTATGTTGAATGAGACCATGTTGGGAGACAATGACTGTGCTGCCTATAACATTAGAACTGAATTAAATGGACCTCAACTAGATAGAAACACCATTGTTAAAGGAAAATATGAATGTTTCTATAGCCATAACACCCATGGAATTGACGTAGGAAACACCACTGTAGAATGTAATACTATTTGGGTATTAGAGAATGCGGGAGTTCGTAAAATTAATGATAAAGGGTTGATTATGAATAGAAAAGGGTTGTGTGGTCACATAACTCAGGTTGCGCCATCTCTTACTATGTTGAAAAATCAAGACAGAGGTATCGCTGATAGTTTCTGGATGTGTGGAAAAAACAAACTACTGAATGTATTGCCTGAAGGATGGACTGGTCTTTGTGCCTTAGTTAGAGCAATTCAACAGGTCACCATTATTAAATCACCCCATGATGACTATGTTAAACCTAGAGTTGAAAGGGCTTATGAAACAGATCCTGAAGTATACCTTGATGCAATTGGACAGCCTAGTGGGGTACCTAAGGAATTTAAGGCCAGAGATGAGGTTAAATCAGGATTTGAATCTATATTCTTGTGGATAACACCTAATAAGAATTTAGAGTGGATTAATTATATTTACTATAATCAACAGAGATTCATTAACTTCTTCTTAATAGGYGGCGCTATTTTCACTTTGGGAAAAAATAGTGCCCAAATTAAACGGCCTCGTACATCTCAGACCCTGTAACGGGTGGAGGAGAGACCAGAGAAGGCTCGGCCTCTGACTCCGACTCGTTGCTTAAAACTTCTTCTTAATAGGGGGCACCCTTTTCACTTCTGGATAAAATCGTGCCCAATTTAAACGGCCTCGTACTCTGTCCTAGATCATATGATATGCATATTATTACTACTATTGGATAGAAAACACTCTGAAGTTTCTAAAACTGTTTGAATTATATCTGTGAGTAAAACAGAACTCATTTGGCAGGCAAACTTCCAAACAGGAAGTGAAAATTCTGAAATGGGTCTCTGTGAAAGGCTTCGCCTATTCAATTGCCTTGTATTTATGGATATGTATGCACTTCATACGCCTTCCACTAGATGTCAACAGGRAGTAGAACGTTGAATGAAGTGTCTAGCCTGATGTGGGACCGAATGAGAGCATTTGGAGTGACAGGTCAGCCATATTGGCAGTACTTTGCTGCGCACCTGGGTGCACCATATCGTTGTCTGCAATGCGTAGACATAGGTAGACACGAAGAAATGCTCCGTCTGGGACGTTATTGGATACATACGAGAAACACATCCTAAAGATGGATTCTCAACTGAGTTTGACCAGTTTATTC